>NC_084557.2:49423191-49635691 GCF_033978685.3 Nerophis lumbriciformis
ACGTGCAATTTGAACGTAAAAAAAAAATTTACTCTGTTGACGAGATATAAACAAGTTTGGCTTGGACAATTGCGACAGTCTACTCAAATCTCTTGTCCACTGAATGTGCTCATTTGCATCAATTCCACCAATTTACTTATCTTTTTGAGGTAGCTAGAAGAGGGTATAGTTTGTCTTGATAAACAAAATAAAAAAATATTTTTTATTTTGTGTGATCCATTTGAATCCAGTTTGTTGCTCTCTCTCTCACATTACCGCAGGTACAGCACAGGCATGTAAACAAAAGCTGTGGCCAACAAAAATGGCTAGTGCGGCCCCACAATGCATTGCAAAGTCACATGCACTTTCCAGCCCTATTGAAAAAACTTTGTGTATGAGGGATTTCACAGCATAATCACACAATTTAGGGGTGTCTCGTTACAACTTTTCCACTTCCGATACAATACTGATTAGGGCTGCAACTAACGATTAATTTGATAATCGATTAATCTGCCGATTATTACTTTGATTAATCCTTTAATAATCGGATAAAAGAGACAAACTACATTTCTATCCTTTCCAGTATTTTATTGAAAAAAAACAGCATACTGGCACCATACTTATTTTGATTATTGTTTCTCAGCTGTTTTTACATGTTGCAGTTTATAAATAAAGGTTCATTTAAAAAAAAAAAAAAAACTTTTTTTTTTTTATTTAAAAACAATTTTTTAAAAATGCCTCAGCACATACGCCATACTTGCCAACCCTCCCGAATTTTCCGGGAGACTCCCGAAATTCAGCGCCTCTCCCGAAAACCTCCCGGGACAAACATTCTCCCGAAAATCTCCCGATTTTCAGCCGGAGCTGGAGGGGGCGTGGCCTTTTTTCACGACGGGAGGACAACAGGGTGACAAGAAATAAATCATCCAGACTAGAGATAAATTGTATTATTATGTTTATTTTACCTAAAAATAAATATATTTATTAATTTAAAAAAAATATATATATATATATTTTTACTATATTTTGCTAAAAACATCAAAATTAATTGTATTTTTATTTGTATTTTTTCTGACTCCTTATTACATCCAGCCATAAAATTATACATTAAAATAAACATATTTGAAATAATTAATTTAATTTTAAATTATCATAATAATTCATTTAAAATGACCATATTTAATTATTAAAATAATTGCTTGTTTATCAACAACTTTAGCATTTTATTCATTACATTTTGAAGCTCTCAGAAGCCAAGTTATGTTATATTCCTTAATATTTATTTATGCAAGTTTGAAGTATCAATGATCTAAACACAGTTTTGTTTGCATATTTTCAGGATATATACATATGTATATACATATATGTATATATATATATATGCATATATATATATATATATATATATATATATATATATATATATATATATGAAATACTTGACTTGGTGAATTCTAGCTGTCAATATACTCCTCCCCTCTTAACCACGCCCCCAACCACGCCCTGCCCCACCCCTGACCACGCCCCCACCCCCCACCTCCCGAAATCGGAGGTCTCAAGGTTGGCAAGTATGACATGCGCATAGCAGAGATCCAACGAATCGATGACTAAATTAATCGCCAGCTATTTTTATAATCGATTTTAATCGATTAGTTGTTGCAGCCCTAATACTGATATTAACCGATACGATATCACCTGGAATCGTATTTACTTTTAATATTTTGTAGTGTGAAATGTTACAACAACAAAAAAAAGAGAGTTTACCGTATTTTTCGGATTATAAATCGCTGTTTTTTTCATAGTTTGGCGATTTATACTCTGGAGCGATTTATGTGTGAAATGATTAACACATTAGCGTAAAATATCAAATAATATTATTTATCTCATTCACGTAAGAGACGAGACGTGCCGGTAGAAGAGGAAGTGGCGCATTGTCTACCTTGGGAGTTGGCAGAGTTGTTTAGAAGCGACACCAAGGAAGAAGATTTTATCGGATTTAGCGATGAGGAGTGACAGATTGTTTGGTATTGATTGATTGAAACTTTTATTAGTAGTTTGCACAGTGAAGTACATATTCCGTACAATTTGACCACTAAATGGTAACACCCCAATAAGTTTTTCAACTTGTTTAAGTCGGGGTAAACGTATAGCATGTTCTATATGTTATAGTTATTTGAATGACTCTTACCATAATATGTTACGTTAACATACCAGTTGGTTATTTATGCCTCATATAACGTACACTTATTCAGCCTGTTGTTCACTATTCTTCATTTATTTTAAATTGCCTTTCAAATGTCTATTCTTGCTGTTGGCTTTTATCAAATACATTTCCCCAAAAAATGTGACTTATACTCCAGTGCGACTTATATATGTTTTTTTCCTTCTTTATTACGCATTTTCGGCCGGTGCGACTTATACTCTGGAGCGACTTATACTCAGAAAAATACGGTAAATGAAATGACTCAAACAGAAAACAATGGATGAAAACACTAATCTATTCATTATTAACCATCTTGAATTGACTTATACTATGACCTAGTGGCCATAATAATTCATTTAGTTAAGTAATAACGCAATGATGCGAACACATTTGTTACTGGATATTTGTTAATGCGCCTCTCCCTAAGTAATGTGCAACTATCATTTTCGTATTTTTCGGACTATAAGTCGCAGTTTTTTTTCATAGTTTGGCCGGGGGTGTGACTTATACTCAGGAGCGACTTATGTGTGAAATGATTAACACACTATAATATTATTGATCTCATTCACGTAAGAGACTAGACGTATAAGATTTCATGGGATTTAGCGATTAGGAGTGACAGATTGTTTGGTAAACATATAGCATGTTCTATATGTTATAGTTATTTGAGTGACTCTTACCATAATATGTTACGTTAACATACCAGTTGGTTATTTATGCCTCATATAACGTACACTTATTCAGCCTGTTGTTCACTATTCTTCATTTATTTTAAATTGCCTTTCAAATGTCTATTCTTGCTGTTGGCTTTTATCAAATACATTTCCCCAAAAAATGCGACTTATACTCCAGTGCGACTTATATATGTTTTTTTCCTCCTTTATTATGCATTTTCGGCCGGTGTGCCTTATACTCAGAAAAATACGGTATATGAAATGACTCAAACAGAAAACAATGGATGAAAACACTAATCTATTCGTTATTAACCATCTTGAATTGACTTATACTATGACCTAGTGGCCATAATAATTCATTTAGTTAAGTAATAACGCATTGATGCGAACACATTTGTTACTGGATATTTGTTAACGTGCCTCTACCTAAGTAATGTGCAACTATCATTTTCGTATTTTTCGGACTATAAGTCGCAGTTTTTTTTCATAGTTTGGCCGGGGGTGCGACTTATACTCAGGAGCGACTTATGTGTGAAATGATTAATACATTAGCGTAAAATATCAAACAATAATATTTATCTCATTCACGTAAGAGACTAGACGTATAAGATTTCATGGGATTTAGCGATTAGGAGTGACAGATTGTTTGGTAAACGTATAGCATGTTCTATATGTTATAGTTATTTGAGTGACTCTTACCATAATATGTTACGTTAACATACCAGTTGGTTATTTATGCCTCATATAACGTACACTTATTCAGCCTGTTGTTCACTATTCTTCATTTATTTTAAATTGCCTTTCAAATGTCTATTCTTGCTGTTGGCTTTTATCAAATACATTTCCCCAAAAAATGCGACTTATACTCCAGTGCGACTTATATATGTTTTTTTCCTTCTTTATTATGCATTTTCGGCCGGTGCGACTTATACTCCGAAAAATACGGTAACATATTATGGTAAGAGTCATTCAAATAACTATAACATATAGAACATGCTATACGTTTACCAAACAATCTGTCACTCCTAATCGCTAAATCCCATGAAATCTTATACGTCTAGTCTCTTACGTGAATGAGATCAATAATATTATTTGATATTTTACGCTAATGTGTTCATCATTTCACACATAAGTCGCTCCTGAGTATAAGTCGCACCCCCGGCCAAACTATGAAAAAAACTGCGACTTATAGTCCGAAAAATACGGTACTATTGGGTGCTTACTTGTTGTGTAGCTCATAGATCCTGTTGGCCTAAAGCCTACCATTTACCTTTTTGTAAATTAACTCACTAAAATACAAAAAAGACCAACCTTGTGTGGTTATTGGAGGACATTTAGCTGCTTTGCACAAGTAAACGCACTGCAGGACTGCTTGTATCAGAGCACAATTTTAAATGGAAGCCGATACTTTTTTATTACTATCAGACCAATATCAATGTCGGATCAGGACACCCCTAACTAAAGGATAAAAGTGAGGAAGTTGATTGCTATAAAACAGTTTTTCTTGGTGGCAGTGTAAAGCTGCTTGCTCTAATACAGGTAAAAGCCAGTAAATTAGAATATTTTGAAAAACTTGATTTATTTCAGTATTTGCATTCAAAAGGTGTAACTTGTACATTATATTTATTCATTGCACACAGACTGATGCATTCAAATGTTTATTTCATTTAATTTTGATGATTTGAAGTGGCAACAAATGAAAATCCAAAATTCCGTGTGTCACAAAATTAGAATATTACTTAAGGCTAATACAAAAAAGGGATTTTTAGAAATGTTGGCCAACTGAAAAGTATGAAAATGAAAAATATGAGCATGTACAATACTCAATACTTGGTTGGAGCTCCTTTTGCCTCAATTACTGCGTTAATGCGGCGTGGCATGGAGTCGATGAGTTTCTGGCACTGCTCAGGTTTTATGAGAGCCCAGGTTGCTCTGATAGTGACCTTCAACTCTTCTGCGTTTTTGGGTCTGGCATTCTGCATCTTCCTTTTCACAATACCCCACAGATTTTCTATGGGGCTAAGGTCAGGGGAGTTGGCGGGCCAATTTAGAACAGAAATACCATGGTCCGTAAACCAGGCACGGGTAGATTTTGCGCTGTGTGCAGGCGCCAAGTCCTGTTGGAACTTGAAATCTCCATCTCCATAGAGCAGGTCAGCAGCAGGAAGCATGAAGTGCTCTAAAACTTGCTGGTAGACGGCTGCGTTGACCCTGGATCTCAGGAAACAGAGTGGACCGACACCAGCAGATGACATGGCAAAGTTTCCACCATCAGTGATGGTTTGGGGTGCCATGTCATCTGCTGGTGTCGGTCCACTCTGTTTCCTGAGATCCAGGGTCAAAGCAGCCGTCTACCAGCAAGTTTTAGAGCACTTCATACTTCCTGCTGCTGACCTGCTCTATGGAGATGGAGATTTCAAGTTCCAACAGGACTTGGCGCCTGCACACAGCGCAAAATCTACCCGTGCCTGGTTTACGGACCATGGTATTTCTGTTCTAAATTGGCCCGCCAACTCCCCTGACCTTAGCCCCATAGAAAATCTGTGGGGTATTGTGAAAAGGAAGATGCAGAATGCCAGACCCAAAAACGCAGAAGAGTTGAAGGCCACTATCAGAGCAACCTGGGCTCTCATAACACCTGAGCAGTGCCAGAAACTCATCGACTCCATGCCACGCCGCATTAACGCAGTAATTGAGGCAAAAGGAGCTCCAACCAAGTATTGAGTATTGTACATGCTCATATTTTTCATTTTCATACTTTTCAGTTGGCCAACATTTCTAAAAATCCCTTTTTTGTATTAGCCTTAAGTAATATTCTAATTTTGTGACACACGGAATTTTGGATTTTCATTTGTTGCCACTTCAAATCATCAAAATTAAATGAAATAAACATTTGAATGCATCAGTCTGTGTGCAATGAATAAATATAATGTACAAGTTACACCTTTTGAATGCAATTACTGAAATAAATCAAGTTTTTCAAAATATTCTAATTTACTGGCTTTTACCTGTATGTCCTAATAGATGCATGCAGTTCTCAAAGGGTTATTAAATATTGCTCATTTAAATCATTTATATTATTGTTAATCAACTCTGAGTCATTTCTCTTTTTTTAATAGAGGAACAGCGGAGTACTGCTGCCAATATTCTAAGACTTATACATGGTAAGACATCACCAAAGTAAAAGAAAATATTAACAATTATGATAATTGCACATCATTCTTGTGAAAAAAAAAAAAACCCTTTGAGTTCTGTGCTTAAGCATGAACATGATTTATTAGTAAAACTAGGTAAATGTTGCTAATAGATGTGTGTGTTCTTTGCAGACCCACTGACCAGCCACATGGAGATGGTCACAGAGATTGTTGTTCCAACTGTGTGCACACTCTCCATTTTACTGAGTGCCATCTTCCTTATGTTCCTGCTGCAGAGGCGGAACTAGCAGAAAGAAAAGCAAAGCCCGCAATACACAACCGTGAGAAGACACACACACACACATTTATTTTTAAGTGAAGCAGATATTTAATGAATTGGGTGTGTGTACAAAAAATACAGTCAACAATTTGGATTGAACTTCATTTTGATGTGGAAATGAAAACTTCTCATTAAAAATATTGCTGTGAAAAACATCCACACTTGGTGATTTGTGAATTCACTTAACTTTCTTAACTAACACGGTGTGAGTTTATGCAAAGTTGACAAGGCTGCAGCACACCAAGGTGGAGAAGTAGTCAGCTTCCATGTTGTCTTCGTTCACTGTTTCGTTGGGATGATCTACAAATGGAACATTTTAAAAATGATTTATTAGTAGAGTTTTTTTTATTTTATTTATTTATTTTTATTTTTTTAAATTGCATACATTTTTATTTATAAAAAATACATAAAAAACTAAAATAAAGTGAAATACGTATTTATCTTAAACAATAGTCATTAGGGATGTCCCGATCCGATATTTGGATCGGATCGGCCGCCGATATTTGCCAAAAAATGCGTATCGGCAAGGCATGGGAAAATGCCGATCCAGGTCCAGTTTAAAAAAAATAACTCCGGTCCGTGTTTTCCAACGCACAGATTCAAATAATACCAGAGGTGGGTAGAGTAGCCACAAATTGTACTCAAGTAAGTGTACTGTTACTTTAGAGATTTATTACTCAAGTAAAAGTAATGAGTAGTCACCCAAATATTTACTTGAGTAAAAGTAAAAAGTATGTTGTGAAAAAACTACTCAAGTACTGAGTAACTGATGAGTAACATACACACACATATCATATATATATATATATATATATATATATATATATATATATATATATATATATATATATATATATATATATATATATATATACATACATTGATATATACAGTATATCATTTATATTTATTTATTTTGCCGTTTTTGTTTACATGTTAATGGTGTTTTAATGAATATACATGCATGTTTAACACATATAGATTCCTTTCTTTCATGAAGGCAAGAATATAAGTTGGTGTATTACCTGATTCTGATGACTTGCATTGATTGGAATCAGACAGCAGTGCTTAACGTCCACGTTTTCAAATGCAGGAGAAAAAAAGTTCCTCCTTTCTGTCTAATACCACATGAAAGTGTTTGGTTTTTGGTATCTTATTTGTCCAGCTTCCATATTCGTTTTCACACACTTTACAAGAAATACATTGGCGGCAAATTCCGTAGCTTGCTAGCTTGTTTGCGCTGGCTTTCGGAGACTCTTATTTTGAAAGCGCAGGCGCGATGGAGCGGCACTTTTATTGTGAAGACAGGAACTGTGCACTCAGTCTTTAGGCTTGTGACGGGATGTACGTTTGAAATAAAAAAAGTGTCTTTTTTCCTTCACACTTTTGATTGATTGATTGAAACTTGTATTAGTAGATTGCACAGTACAGTACATATTCCGTACAATTGACCACTAAATGGTAACACCCCAATAAGTTTTTCAACTTGTTTAAGTCAGGTCATGTGACCGCCTGGCTCTGTTTGATTGGTCCAACGTCACCAGTAACTGCATCTGATTGGTGGAACGGAGTCAAACGTCACTAGTGACTGCATTTTATTGGTGGAACGGAGTGAAACGTCACCAGTAACGCAGGCACTTTGAAGGTCTGTCTGACAGACCAAAACAAACAAAGCGTGCATTAAAAGATCGATAAAAATTAGTAGCGAGTAGCGAGCTGAATGTAGATAAAAGTAGCGGAGTAAAAGTAGCGTTTCTTCTCTATAAATATACTCAAGTAAAAGTAAAAGTAAGTTGCATTAAAACTACTCTTAGAAGTACAATTTATCCCAAAAGTTACTCAAGTAGATGTAACGGAGTAAATGTAGCGCGTTACTACCCACCTCTGAATAATACATTCCACTTTTCTGCTGCTCCCTATTTCCGTTCCGCATTTTCCAGCACACCTTCAACACATCCACAGGTCTGTGGATTCTCACGCAGTTGCTTTTAGCTGCTGGCATTACACGACAGGCTCTTCCCACTCCTTCTTCTGTCTCCTTCTCACAGACAGCAAGCGCAACTTCTGACACACGTCACATACGTATACGTCCTCTCCCAGCAGAGAGGTAGCAGCATGGCTAACGTTAGCTGTGATGCTAGCGCAGCCGCTAAGGTGCGCCCCTGCTCAAACGTCCTCTGCGCACGGCAAATCTATGCCACGCACAAAATCAAATACAAAAATAAGCGCATAACAATTTTCGACACACGGACACGACAGAGAAAACAGTTTTCGTCATCATTGTTCAAATATTGTGACGTCTGTCGAGACGCTTATCTCCATTCGGCGCCACACGTCCACACCATCAAAATGCCGAGGCAAAAATTTCCACATCAACACCGTATGAAAAAATTAGTGATTTTTTTAGTTGTGATTTCCTTCTCTGCATGAAAGTTTAAAAGTAGCATATATTAATGCAGTATGAAGAAGAATGTTTTAATGTAGACATGCAAGCCTTGAAAGAAAATGTTGAAAATCAAGACTACATTTCCTGCAAATGGATGCATTTCTACCCTATATTTTAACTTCAGATTTATTCTCATATCAAACTCTTTTGGCTGTCTTTTTGACACTTACATCAGGCGCCCCCCTCCACACCCTGGATTATAAATAATTACCGTAAATGTGATTATCTTGTGTGATGACTGTATTATGATGATAGTATATATCTGATAGTATATATCTGTATCATGAATCAATTTATGTGGACCCCGACTTAAACAAGTTGAAAAACTTATTGGGGTGTTACCATTTAGTGGTCAATTGTACGGAATATGTACTTCACTGTGCAACCTACTAATAAAAGTCTCAATCAATCAATCAAAACACATAGAATCATCATACTGCTGTGATTATATGCATCAAGTGTTCATTCAAGGCTAAGGCAAAATATCGAGATATATATCGTGTATCGCAATATGGCCTTAAATTATCGCAATATTAAAAAAAGGCCATATCACCCAGCCCTAGTTTCAATGATGCCATTTCTGTTTGTCATGTATAATTTTGTCTATTTTGTGTTTATCCTTGAATAAACAGGTCAGTTTCTTGTTACCAACCATTGTGTATTATTCAAACTCCCCTAATTCAGCTGGCTAGTTGTTATCAAGAGTACTAAAACCCTTTTCAACATGATTCTGACAACTAAGTTGGCTAAATAACTTTAAACTTTAATACATGCTCGGATAGGCCAGTATCGGTATCGGTCAGTATCGGTATCGGATCGGAAGTGCAAAAACAATATCGGTATCGGATCGGAAGTGCAAAAACCTGGATCGGGACATCCCTAATAGTCATTAATTTATAAGTGGTTGATTTATATAGGCTAATAAGTTAACGTTTTGTACCTGAAAAGTTTCGGCTATCTTGCTTCTGCAGCCTTCATTTTTCCATCCCACTTCAGGGGGGATGGAACAATCCATATAACACGTCACAGATGACGTCACGCTAACATCACGTGACACCTCTGATGAAGGCCGCAGAAGCAAGATAGCCGAAACTTGCCAGGTACAAAACTTTACCTTACTAGCCTATATAAATCAACCACTTATAAATGCACATTAGTAGGCTAAATGCATACCTGCCAACTTTTGAAATCAGAAAAACCTAGTAGCCAGGGTCCAAAGGCCACAGGCCCCGGTAGGTCCAGGACAAAGTCCTGGTGGAGGGTTCAGGGCTTCGCCCCCCGACGCAAAATGATTATTAGCATTCAGACAGGTTAAAATGTTGCTAAAACCATCACTTTTCTATCAGTCACAGTGACTTTTCAAAACAAAAATATTACAGCAAAAATCATATGGGTTGATTGACATGTTTATTCTGTAAGATAACTTCAATAGTTTGAAATTATTTTGACAGTTAATGCCAGTTATCCTGTCAACCTTTCACAAGACTTCAATTTGTTAATTGAAAGTATAAACAGTATAAACACTTTTTACAGTAAACAAATGGTAAAACAGTACTAAACAATTCCATTAAAAAAAAATTGGTGTCATTATTAACTTTCTGTCCAAGCTTGTATAATCTACTGCCTTGTTCAATTGTAAAAAAATTCTGTGCCTAAAATTCACATTTATATCACAATTATCATACTGTAAACATGGTAAGCTAACTTCATTAAAATTAATAGTCCTGTCAATAGCATGGAATTACAATTCAAATGTAGTTTTTTTGTATGCCTTTCAACAGAATTCAAAATATGAAAAATTAATGAAAATTAATTTAAGCCATCAGACACTTGAAAAGTGGCACATCACATCTCTAATGTAATCATTTGAACTTTTCAACAGAAATAGCACTGCAAAAATATTAAGGACATACTTCTGTATTTTGGTAGTTATGCTGTCAACATTTAACAAGATTTCTTCAACTTGGACTTGAAAGCATAAATAGTATAAACACTTTTAACAGTATGTCGTGCTGTGAAATACAGCCGACAGGATTGCGCACCAAACACGAAGCAAGGCCAAAGCGCATGCATGCTGCAGGAGAACAAAGGACTTCTTTCATTTAAGGTTTGTGATAAACCATCAAACTCATTCGTTAAAAGGACTCTATAGTAATATAAAGCAAATTTTTCTGGACATTATCATGCAAGAAAAGTTTATTTTTGGGACCGCGATCACCGCGTAATGATTTTTAAAGGTTGCATTACAAACATTTAACTGTCCCATGTAATCAGCCAGTGCGATTGGAAATCCATGCTCAATTATTGCCTCCGTAAATAAAACTTCGGCATTTATCACATCCAAAGAATCTGTTTGGGCGACGAAAAACGTTGAAAGTTTTCCACTTGTATCGCTAGCAACGGCATTAGACTTGTGTTTTTTTGTCCCAACGTGGTCTTTTACATCGCTAATTCCTCCGTGTCCGATCGAAAAATCTTGTCTGCACAAGGTGCAATTCGCGTAGTTTTCACTCTTTTTTTTTTTAAATTAATGAAAAACCGTATTTTTCATCACTGCAACCGTAACCCGGAATAGGTTGATGAAAACCGTACGAATTACGGGAAAACCGGAGTAGTTGGCAGGTATGTAAATGAACCTCTTCAACATAATAGTCATTAATATCATCTATCCAACAGAAAACCGTGAGGCCTCTGTTTTAACTCACATTAAGGTCAGCAAATATATTTTTTGTTGCTCTATAAAATGGATCAACATACATTCTATTTAGATATTTGATATAAGCATGGAAAGGACAAACCTGTTTCAAGGATTACATGATCCACCAGTGGTCTGTCGCTGATCTGTAACGACGTCTTGACTTCGCGAAGACCTTGCCCACTTGACAAGTCCAGTCCCCACATACCTGGATTCTGTCTGTAAGTCAAACCAGGTACATTTTACTTATGCATGGGGAAAACATGTACACACGAAACTCAATGATATACAACATATACTCTCTATTAAAAAGTAAAGTTACTATTATATTGGGAACAATTCCCAGTGATGCTAAAGAGTCAGGGCCTCAAGTGAGCTGGAGCCTATCCCAGGTAACAGTGGCAGAGGCAGACTACACCCTGAACTGGTCAATAATGGTCAGTGAGCGAAAATGGAAACCAACACAAGTACGAGGAGCGCATGCAAACTCCACACACAGCACACTCAGTACGGGTAGAGATTTTTCTATTGTATTACAACAGTATCAATCAATCAATCAATGTTTATTTACATAGCCCTAAATCACAAGTGTCTCAAAGGGCTGCACAAGCCACAACGACATCCTCGGTACAGAGCCCACATAAGGGCAAGGAAAAACTCACCCCAGTGGGATGTCGATGTAAATACAGATACAGTAAATTGTATTTTTAAGTAAGAAATATCTAGTTTCTCCTCAGAAAATAGACGGCTGAAGCATGTTTCGGGAGGATATTTTGTGGTGTTTTTTTGCTCAAAATCAATTCATTTTGCCTTCAAACGTAAGTTAGTTTAGCAGGTTTTTCTTAAGTTCATTGAAACAAAACACATACAGTTGTGCTCATAAGTTAACATACCCTGGGAGAATTATGATTTCTTGGCCATTCTTCAGAGAATATGAATGATAACACAAAAACCTTTCTTCCACTCATGCTTAATGGTTGTGTGAAGCTATTTATTGGCAAACAACTGTGTTTACTCTTTTTAAATCAAAATGACTAAAGAAAGTACCCAAATGACCCTGATCAAAAGTTGACATACCCCAGTGACTTTGATCTGATAACATGCACAAAAGTTGACACAAACAGGTTTGAATGGCTAATCAAGGTTCAAATCCTCACCTGTGACCCGTTTGTTTGTAATTAATGTGTGTGTATAAAAGGTCAGTGAGTTTCTGGGCTTCTGACAGACCATTGCATCTTTCATCCAGTGCTGCACACATGTTTCCGGATTCTGAGTCATAGGGAAGGCAAAAGAATTGTCAAAGGATCTGCGAGAAAAGGTAATTGATCTGCATAAACCAGGAAAGGGGTATAAAAAGATATCCAAGGAATTGAGAATGCCAATCAGCAGTGTTCAAACACTGATTAAGAAGTGGAAAATGAGGGATTCGGGTAGACCAGCGAAGATTTCAGCCACAACTGCCAGGAAAATTGTACGAGATGCAAAGTAAAATCCACAAATAACTTCAGCTGAAATACAGGACTCTCTGAAAAATTGTGATGTGGCTGTTTCAAGATGCACAATAAGGAGGCACTTGAAGAAAAATAGGCTGCATGGTCGAGTCGCCAGAAGAAAGCCATTTCTGCGCAAATGTCACAAAGTATCCCGCCTACATTACGCCAAACAGCACAGAGACAAGCCTCAAAACTTCTGGAACAAAGTCATTTGGAGTGATGAGACCGAAATTGAACTTTTTGGCCACTCGACCATGCAGCCCATTTTTCCTCAAGTGCCTCCTTATTGTGCATCTTGAAACAGCCACACCACAATTTTTCAGAGAGTCCTGTATTCCAGCTGAAGTTATTTGTGGATTTTCTTCGCATCTCGAACAATTTTCCTGGCAGTTGTGGCTGAAATCTTTGCTGGTCTACCTGAATCCCTCATTTTCCACTTCTTAATCAGCGTTTGAACACTGCTGATTGGCATTCTCAATTCCTTGGAAATATTTTTATACCGCTTTTCTGTTTTATGCAGTTCAATTACCTTTTCTCACAGATCCCTTGACAATTCTTTTGCCTTCCCAATGACTCAGAATCCAGAAACATGTGTGCACCACTGGATGAAAGATGCAATGGTCTGTCAGAAGCCCAGAAACTCACTAACCTTTTATAAACACACACATTCATTACAAACAAACATGTCACAGGTGAGGATTGGAACCTTGATTAGCCATCCAAACCTGTTCGTGTCAACCTTTGTGCATGTTATCAGATCAAAGTCACTGGGATATGTAAACTTTTGATCAGGGTCATTTGGGTACTTTCTTTAGTCATTTTGATTTAAAAAGAGTAAACACAGTTGTTTGCCAATAAATAGCTTCACACAACCATTAAGCATGAGTGGAAGAAAGGTTGTTGTGTTATCATTCATATTCTCTGAAGAATGGCAAAGAAATCATAAATTCTCCCAGGGTATGTAAACTTATGAGCACGACTGTAACTGTTGAAGAGATCAGATTTGTGTGCTTTAAACCAGAGAGTGAAACAATAAATGATCTTCCTTACTTCTGGTAGAAATGGCTGATCAACGCTGGTTTGATTTGCAGGTTAAACTCATGCGCTTCATCATATGGCGACGTTTTGTAGTGCTGTAAACACGATCTATAAAAGCACGGTTAAATACACATGTGCTTCTAAATTATTGCAATGGGCCATCAATCTGACTTACTGTGTGAAGAGGAAGAGTCTGGCATAGGGCAAACCCAGGAAGGTGCTGCAGGTAACAATTATTTCCAGCAGATGGTGCAGTTTCCTCAGGCGGATCACCTGCTCCTGCAGATTCACCTCCGTGCTCAAGTAATAATGCTGTGAAGTAAAACAGGCATCGTGAATACCTTGTCATTTATAGCAGAGTTGATGGTAAAATGTCACAGCTTACCAAGTTGTTCAGAGTTGTCAATTCTTCACCTGAAGAAAAAAATACAGGGTAAATTAATGATTAAATAGTTACAGATTACAGTGGATGGAGCTCAACTTTTCGTAGTGGACATCAATCACGTTGTGCAACTTTAAGACATGTCTACAGCAACAAAAATACTTACAAATACCCATTTGTATGTACGTTTTGGCCTCTTGCCCACACGCAAACGTATACTTTGACTTATGAAAAGTCCAACCAGAATGGACTTTTAAAAACTCCGGCCTCAGCGTGTGTGCGGACAAGTAAAACGCAGCTTTTAGTTTTGTGTTAATAGAAATATGCAACATTATTAGGGCTGCAGCTAAGGATTATTTTTCTATCGATTAATCTATAGATTATTTTTTTCGATTAATCGGTTAATCTATAGATAATTTTTTCGATTAATCTATAGATTATTTTTCCTTTTACCGATTTTTTTTTATTATTTAAAATGAAGAGGAAAAAATAAATGTAGGCCAGTTTTTTCAAAAGGCATGGCTTTTATTTACAAAAAAAAAAGTATGGCCACTAGTCAGTCAACATTGACAACAACATGACAAAATATTCTGTAACAATGTAAACATTTAAAACTTTTAACATTTAACAAAATTAAAAGTAGCTTATTTGCTTTTTAATGTGCAAATATAAAAGTAAACATCCAGTGCAAATCTTAATATTCTGGAATAGTATAAGCATTTCAAAAGTAAAAGTATTGCTTATTTTGCTTTAAAATGTGCAAAAATAAAGATAAACATCCAATACAAAAAAGTGCAAAACGGAAATATTCTGTAACAAGTGTAAACATTTCAACAAAAGTAAAAGTATTGCTTATTTGCTGAAATGTGCAAAAATAAAGCTAAACATCCAATACAAAAAAGTGTACAGTGTAAACATTTCAACAAAAGTAAAAGTATTGCTTATTTTGCTTAATAACACAACAATGATAGTATGATTAAAGTGAAAGTTAATTGTTCGTTTGTACATAGTATATGTAACTGTTAATGTTGTAAAAGGTATTTGCACAACTAATTAACGTTAGCGTTTGTGACACGTCTTGTGCCGTGGGGTTCTTTCAGGACCGACAGACTGAACGCCAGACGGCTTTGCCAGGTTTACAATCTTTTAATTTTACACAAAGTCTTTTCTCTTCCAACTGCGCGGATCGCGCACCTGGGCACGATTGCGGCGTCGCTCCCGGCGCGCCCCGCCTCGCCGCTCGCTCGCCGCCGCCGCCTCTCCACAGCGTTAAAGAGGAGCGCGTCTTTGTAAACACTGAACAGGCACGCCAAACGCGCCTCTCAGAGCGAAACGGTGCTTTAGTTTATGAATTTACAACGCAGATACAAATGACACATTCATGTTTTTGTGTAATAATGACAACGTATACGCACGCGGACGATTGACTAGTTGATGACGATGGCAAGAACGCTGTCGGGGGTTTTCTTTTCAAATGTTCGTTCATAGCCGTTGTGCTGCTATGATAGGCCATTTCCGCTCGACACAGTGTGCATACAACAACATTATTAGGCCGTTTATTGAAATACTCCCACACTTTTGACGACTTTTGGCGTGCTTTTTTCCCCTCGCTCGCATCGTCTGCTTTGCGCTCCGCCATGACAGTAAAGTAGTGTGACGTAAATATGCGACGCGCCGACGCACAAAAACGGCGTCGACGTATTTACGTAACCGATGACGTCGACTACGTCAACGCGTCGTTTCAGCCTTAAACATTATGTCATTTTTAAACCTTATTTCACAACAGAACATGACTTTACCTATGTGTGTTGGTTACACTTCATGCAGCGACTTATAACTCACACACGAGCGATCCAAAAAAAAAATCGGTGTTTCTTGGGCTCCATATAAGTGTCCCAGATTTTCAAAGATAATGTACACATCATTGTACGAAACCCAAAACTAGTGAAATTGGCACGTTTTTTTAAATGGTAAATAAAAAGAGAAAACAATGATTTGCAAATCATTTTCAACCTATATTCAATTGAATAGACTGCAACAACAAGATACTTAACATTCGAACTGGAAAACTTTGTTATTTTTTGCAAATATTAGCTCATTTGGAATTCGATGCCTGCAACATGTTTCAAAAAAGCTGGCACAAGTGGCAAAAAAGAAAGTTGAGGAATGCTCATCACTTATTCGGAACATCCCACAGGTGAACAGGCTAATTGGGAACAGGTGGGTGCCATGATTGGGTATAAAAGCAGCTTCCATGAAATGCTCAGTCATTCACAAACAAGGATGGGGCGAGGGTCACCACTTTGTCAACAAATGCGTGAGCAAATTATCCAACAGTTTAAGAACATTTCTCAATGAGCTATTGCAAGGAATTTCGGGATTTCACCATCTACGCTCCATAATATCATCAAAAGGTTCGGAGAATCTGGAGAAATCACTGCACGTAAGCCATGATATTACGGACCTTCGATCCCTCAGGCGGTACTGCATCAAAAAAGCGACATCAGTGTGTAAAGGATATCACCACATGGGCTCAGGAACACTTCAGAAAACCACTGTCAGTAACTACAGTTGGTCGCGACATCGTGGCTTCATAGTAAAAGAGTGCGGGTACTAGACTGGCCTGCCTTTAGTCCAGACATGTCTCCCATTGAAAATGTGTGGCCAATATAAAGCCTAGAATACCACAACGGAGACCCCCGGACTGTTGAACAACTTAAGCTGCACATCAAGCAAGAAAGGGAAATAATTCCACCTGAAAAGCTTCAAAAATTGGTCTCCTCAGTTTCCAAATGCTTACTGAGTGTTGTTAAAACATACTTGCCAACCTTGAGACCTCCAATTTCGGGAGGTGGGGGGTGGGTGCGGGGGGCGTGGTTGGGGCGGGGGCGTGGTTAAGAGGGGAGGAGTATATTTACAGCTAGAATTCACCAAGTATTTCATATATATATATATATATATATATATATATATATATAAAAGAAATAATTGACTTTCAGTGAATTCTAGCTATATATATATATATATATATATATATATATATATATATATATATATAAATAAAAGAAATACTTGAATTTCAGTGTTCATTTATTTACACATATACACACACATAACACTCATCTATCTACTCATTGTTGAGTTAAGGGTTGAATTGTCCATCCTTGTTCTATTCTCTGTCACTATCTTTCTAACCATGCTGAACACCCTCTCTGATGATGCATTGCTGTGTGGCACGCACAAAAGTGCTTTCATCAAATGCACTAGATGGCAGTATTGTCCTGTTTAAGAGTGTCACAACATTGCTGTTTACGGCAGACAGACTGCTTTACTGTAGACGTTCTTTATATTTTGGGAAAGCGGACTCAGGTCCGCATGGAGCTGGAGGGGGCGTGGCCTCCAGCTCCGCCTGAATTTCGGGAGATTTTCGGGAGAAAATTTGTCCCGGGAGGTTTTCGGGAGAGGCGCTGAATTTCGGGAGTCTCACGGAAAATCCGGGAGGGTTGGCAAGTATGTGTTAAAAGGAAAGGCCATGTAACACAGTGGTAAAAATGCCCCGTGCCAACTTTTTTGCAAAGGTTGCTGCCATTAAATTCTAAGTTAATGATTATTTGCAAAACAATATTTGGTTTCTCAGTTTGAACATTAAATATCTTGTCTTTGCAGTCTATTCAATTGAATATAAGTTGAAAAGGATTTGCAAATCATTGTATTCTCTTTTTATTTACGAATTACACAACATGCCAACTTCACTGCTTTTGGGTTTTGCACATCTAATATGTCACTACATTGACGAACACAGGTATTATAAATGCACCAAGTCAGCTGTGGCTGCTTTTCGGACTTCTGATGCGCAAGACAGCCCGTGAATGTGTTTTTATGTGGACACTGTTTTGGATTTGATTGGTTTTGGAAAGTATTCACGTTTGCGTGAACAGAAAATTATTGGAGACTGAATCAACAGTGCCTCTACTGGTGCCAGATAATTGGTACCATTTTGCTGCAAATGCTTTAAGACAAAATTAATCAAAAATCAATTCTACTTAACAAATTATTAGGTTCATACCAAGACACAACACAATAAATCAGAATGTTTGTTTACCAATGAGGTAGTTTATGTAATCTTTCCTCATCTTGTCCAGGCCCATTTCCAGTAACATCTGGACAGGCGTGAGGCCTGTGAGTGACACATGCTCCATCTGCTGGTGGTAGGACTGCAGGATGAGCTTGCTGAGGGAGCTGTTACTGTCTCTGTGAATCTGGTGGGGGCGCAAACGATACAAATAATCGAACATCAACCAATATATCAAAGCACTTTTCTGCGAAGACCAACTGAGAAAGGCCAAACCCAGGGTTTGATGTCGCCATTTCTCAAAGCCTCGATGACCAACTTCAGGCTGTCTGTGATGTCTTGATATGATGTCACACCTGAAATATTCACCTTTATCAATCACATCCTGAAATGTTGCCAAATTTACGTACAACCATGTAAATGTTAACTTCGCTAATGCAGGACTCGACATACTTTTTCTCATGCGGACCCACAACTGCTCCACAAAATCCAAATCGCCTCGCTCCAGGAAAGAGTCGAAAATGGGAGTGTCGCTTTCAGGCTTTGGCTGTGTCGCATTTTTAAAACAAAAACACAATTGATGAGGCTTTTTAACAACACATTGGAACAGTTTTCCTTTGCCTGGAGCATTATAGCAAAAAGATAAAAGCTGATTAAAAAAATAATAGGCATCGAAGAAAAAAAGCAAGAAACCAGATAAGAACAAAGATATTACAGTAAAAAAAATACATACAATTAAGACCAAAATTATTCATATGCCAGTGACGTGCAGTCACTGGCCTCACCTGCCATCATGGAAAGAAAAAAAATGTAAAGGAAAAAAAAAAATGTTATATGTATCCAGTGATTATACTATAAAGTTATTTTCCATTTAACTTCACCAGTTTTAGATTATTTTTATTCAAAATCGCTGAATTTTCACATTTGCCGTTCAAATACTGAAAAGAGACAGCAGAGAACAGCAGCCAGTTGAGGCACGTCACTCAGTGCCTCAACATGGATTGCGCAATGACTCGGCTAACTGCTGGCCTGCTGTGCAGTGAGACCGTATTGCTATATGAACTATATTATACATTTCCATAGTTTAGTTAGCTGAGGTATATAATGTACAGTGTATTTTGTCAACAACTGTATGTGTGTAAAGTATTTCTTGTGCTAAGCGATCATAAAACGGCTGCAAAAGACGCACTGGCTGAGGCTCGCCTCCTGCACCCCCACCGTAGAATTGTTATATCAACTAAAGCCCACACTTAAACTTTCCACGTGCAAGATTGAATCTATTTAAAAAAATTATTTCATAAGAAGCCAAAAAGTGCAAAAACAATAATGTTGGTGTTGGAGGAGTTGTGAATGACTGCAGGGACACAACATTAGATACACCTGCAGACTGCAGGTGTACCTAATTCACAACTCCTCCAACACGAACATTATTGTTTTTGCACTTTTTGGCTTCTTATTAAATAACTTTTGTAACCTATTTTCATGGGCTTTCCTCTTTGTGATGTTAAGTTCCTGTTATGCGCTGTTATACAGTATATGCCTTGAGCTCTTATTTTGAAGGTGCTAAGAGCAGAAGTGATGTCACGTTGCGGAGGTTTTTGAAAGAAGGTAAATAAAGTGGTCCTCGTGTAAACTGGAGCCTCCGTGTTTGTTATTTTGTAGTTTCATACAGTATAGGCGACATTTATAAACCCTCGGTTACACTTTTTTAAATAGATTCAATCTTGCACGTGGAAAGTTTAAGTGAGGGCTTTAGTTGTGGCGCATGGACTTAATTTTTAAGTAAAGGTAAGACCATAATAAGGTTTTTTTTATTAAATGTGCTTTTTTGTGTGCTACAGTTTGTATGTGTAAAGTTAAAGTTAAGTTAAAGTAGCAATGATTGTCACACACACACTAGGTGTAATGAAATTTGTCCTCTGCATTTGACCCATCCCCTTGATCACCCCCTGGGAGGTGAGGGGAGCAGTGGGCAGCAGCGGCGCCGCGCCTGGGAATCATTTTTGGTGATTTAACCCCCAATTCCAACCCTTGATGCTGAGTGCCAAGCAGGGAAGAATGCTGGTATGAGCTTTTAAACATAACCCGTTAACTGCTGCCAATCAAATGGTGAATAAGATACTCTTTAGGGTTCATATGTTTGTAAATCTGACTGTGATGAAGTCAGTGCCTCACCAGCCATCAACCTCACCGCACGTCACTGTCATATGCATATTTTGGGTGAATATTTGGAGCTGTAAACACAACTCTGTTGTGTTGGGAATGTTAATGAAAAATATGGCAATGTTTTTTTTTTTTAATCTTGTGAAAATTATTCACAATTTTTAGGAGAGGCAATTAATA
Organism: Nerophis lumbriciformis; assembly: GCF_033978685.3. Lineage (NCBI taxonomy): Eukaryota > Metazoa > Chordata > Actinopteri > Syngnathiformes > Syngnathidae > Nerophis > Nerophis lumbriciformis. The sequence goes on from NC_084557.2 coordinate 49,443,991, forward strand.
TTTGCAACATTGGAAAGGACACTGGTGAAATGTTTAACAATGGATATGTGTGTAATTAGAATTATTTTGTCAAAATGTTACATAAAAATATATTTTAAAAATATACTGCATAAATAATTCTCATGTCATTTGAAGAAGTGGGAGAAATAATCGATTTTTAGATTCATGGAAATTAAGACATGGAAATAAAATAGATTAGTAAACGTCAATAATCTTTTTTTTTTTATTGTAAATAAAGTAATGCACACAGTTCTAAAATTTGGCTGACTCCAGCAAGCCACCTCACCGAGAGCTCGTTTATTTTAGGCCACTTTTGCACACTTTCCATTAATTTAAAAAATGTGATGCAAATTAATTTAACTGTTTATTGTTACAAAGGCACTGTTTTTTAAAGTTGCAAGTGATAAACACTTATTTAGTGAAACAAAAAAAAATTGTAAAACTGCATCAATATACATAAATTTAAGATGCATCAATAATTGATTTTGTATCTAACCGTAGCTCCTGAATCGTAAAAAAATGACATACATTTGTACTGTAAGTACAACGTTGCTGTGCGATGAAAAGTTCACTGATTTTTCTTTCTATCCCCATGAAATAAAATGCCTTTTTTGGATATTAAAAAACCCCCGATATAAAACACGTAAATAGACGCTTTGGACAGCAACAATACAGAAAGGATAGATACTGCACCAGTGACGTGGGGTGAGGTTGATGACTGGTGAGGCACTGACTTCATCACAGTCAGATTTACAAACATATGAACCCTAAAGAGTATCTTATTCACCATTTGATTGGCAGCAGTTAACGGGTTATGTTTAAAAGCTCATACCAGCATTCTTCCCTGCTTGGCACTCAGCATCAAGGCTTGGAATTGGGGGTTAAATCACCAAAAATGATTCCCGCTGCTGCCCACTGCTCCCCTCACCTCCCAGGGGGTGAACCAGGGGATGGGTCAAATGCAGAGAACAAATTTCACCACACCTAGTGTGTGTGTGTGACAATTATTGGTACTTTAACTTAACTTTAACTTTACACATACAAACTGTAGCACACAAAAAAGCACATTTAATAAAAAAAACCTTACTAAGGTCTTACCTTTACTTAGAAATTAAGTCCACGCGCCGCAACTAAAGCCCTCACTTAAACTTTCCACGTGCAAGATTGAATCTATTTAAAAAAGTGTAACCGAGGGTTTATAAATGTCGCCTATACTGTATGAAACTACAAAATAACAAACACGGAGGCTCCAGTTTACACGAGGACCACTTTATTTACATTCTTTCAAAAACCTCCGCAACGTGACATCACTTCCGCTCTTAGCGCCTTCAAAATAAGAGCTCAAGGCATATACTGTATAACAGCGCATAACAGGAACTTAACATCACAAAGAGGAAAGCCCATGAAAATAGGTTACAAAAGTTATTTAATAAGAAGCCAAAAAGTGCAAAAACAATAATGTTCGTGTTGGAGGAGTTGTGAATTAGGTACACCTGCAGTCTGCAGGTGTATCTAATGTTGTGTCCCTGCAGTCATTCACAACTCCTCCAACACCAACATTATTGTTTTTGTACTGTTTGGCTTCTTATGAAATAATTTTTTAAAATAGATTCAATCTTGCACGTGGAAAGTTTAAGTGTGGGCTTTAGTTGATATAACAATTCTACGGCGGGGGTGCAGGAGGCGAGCCTCAGCCAGTGCGTCTTTTGCAGCCGTTTTATGATCGCTCAGCACAAGAAATACGTTACACACATACAGTTGTTGACAAAATACACTGTACATTATATACCTCAGCTAACTAAACTATGGAAATGTATAATATAGTTCATATAGCAATACAGTCTCACTGCACAGCAGGCCAGCAGTTAGCCGAGTCATTGCGCAATCCATGTTGCGGCACTGAGTGACGTGCCTCAACTGGCTGCTGTTCACCGCACCGTCTCTTCTCAGTATTTGAACGGCAAATGTGAAAATTCAGCGATTTTGAATAAAAATAATCTAAAACTGGTGAAGTTAAATGGAAAATAACTTTATAGTATAATCACTGGATACATATAACAATTTAATTTTTTTTTTTCTTTTTACTTTTTTTTTTCTTTCCATGATGGCAGGTGAGGCCCTGCCTCACCTGCCTCTAGTGACTGTACTGCACTGGTTATTATGACAATATTGAGACACAAAAATCACCAGGTAACTAAAACGTGTGCTGTGTGTATACAGTACCTGTGCTGGTTTTGAAACATGCTCCTGTTGGGACTTTGCAGTGTTTTGTATATCTTAACAAAAATAAAAAAGGAGGATTATTGTCAAAAATATTTTAAAAGTGCAACAGCCCCTCACAACAACCTTCAATATAGTCCTTGGTCAGTTCCATAGCTGACTTCCTTTCCAAAGGATCCAACCACTCGGTCTCACCAGTTCTCAAACCATCAGCAAGAACCTGCCAGAGATCAGACGTTTACCTCCTTGGGGTGTGCTTTGCAAACATTTCATTCTTTCGTTGCTGGAGGCACACCTGAAGAAACTGCAGCTCCCTGTACATCTCAAACATTGGACTCCTCATCTCTCCACAGGCAACTTTGATATTCTGCAACATTTTAGAACACGTTTGCATTATGTATATGAAAGAAGGTTGACCTTTCCGTTGAGCACTGCTTACCAGTGTGGCTGTAGAGGACAGCGGCGGTGTCTCGAGGACACTCTCCACTTGGCTCCACTTGAAATCCACTGTCACACTACTGTTTGATTCTATTGTAGTGTTTTCAACTACACTGGAGCCAAACAAGATGAAACGGGCACTTCCTTTAATCGCCATCTAGAGTCAATGACAAGTGTTTACATTCAGTGACAGAAGAATCCTAAATGAATGATTTAGTGCTAATTAATCCAACATTATTATTCCGATCGCAATAGACCAGACCTGGGCAAATTAAGGCCCGGGGGTTAAGCTTTTCAACCTGGCCCGCCAAACCTTCCCAAATAATTATTTTAGATCTTTAAGATGGAAACTGTTGCTGCCATTATAAAATAGAATAGAATAGAAAGTACTTTCTTGATCCCTGGGGGAAAACATACCTGCCAACTTTTGAAATCAGAAAAACCTAGTAGCCAGGGTCCAGGGGCCGCAGGCCCCGGTAGGTCCAGGACAAAGTCCTGGTGGGGGGTTCAGGCTTCGCCCCCCGACGCAAAATGATTATTATTAGCATTCAGACAGGTTAAAATGTTGCTAAAACCATCACTTTTCTATCAGTCACAGGGACTTTTCAAAACAAAAATATTACAGCAAAAATCATATGGGTTGATTGACATGTTTATTCTGTAAGCTAACTTCAATAGTTTGAAATTATTTTGACAGTTAATGCCAGTTATCCTGTCAACCTTTCACAAGACTTCAATTTGTTAATTGAAAGTATAAACAGTATAAACACTTTTTACAGTAAACAAATGGTAAAACAGTACTAAACAATTCCATTAAAAAAAAAATTGGTGTCATTATTAACTTTCTGTCCAAGCTTGTATAATCTACTGCCTTGTTCAATTGTAAAAAATATTCTGTGCCTAAAATTCACATTTCTATCACAATTATCATACTGTAAACATGGTAAGCTAACTTCATTAAAATTAATAGTCCTGTCAATAGCATGGAATTACAATTCAAATGTAGTTTTTTTGTAAGCCTTTCAAAAGAATTCAAAATATGAAAAATTAATGATAATTAATTGAAGCCATCAGACACTTGAAAAGTGGCACATCACATCTCTAATGTAATCATTTGAACTTTTCAACAGAAATAGCACTGCAAAAATATTAAGGACATACTTCTGTATTTTGGTAGTTATGCTGTCAACATTTAACAAGATTTCTTCAACTTGGACTTGAAAGCATAAATAGTATAAACACTTTTAACAGTATAACAGTACTAAACAATTCCAATAGATAACATTGGTGTCATTACCTTTTTGTTTGCTCAATTATTGCCTCCGTAAATAAAACTTCGGCATTTATCACATCCAAAGAATCTGTTTGGGCGACGAAAAACGTTGAAAGTTTTCCACTTGTATCGCTAGCAACGGCATTAGACTTGTGTTTTTTTGTCCCAACGTGGTCTTTTACATCGCTAATTCCTCGGTGTCCGATCGAAAAATCTTGTCTGCACAAGGTGCAATTCGCGTAGTTTTCACCCTTTTTGGAACGGATAATTATTCCCGGATAGGCTTTTGAATATTCTTCACGGAATGACTGCAGTTTTCTTTTCGGTTTAAGACTCGTTTGCGATGTTTCTCCGGCTGATTCCATGATCGTTCGCTCGTTTGGAAACAATGGCAACTGGTGCCTCGTGCTTGGCAGCGGTGCTATAAATAGCCTCGCGCATGGCATTCAGAATGGCTCGATAGGAAGTTACGGGAAGCAGTGTCGATTGTCATTGTTGTTACGCGATTTCGTGAATAAAACTTTAAAAAAAAAAAAAAAATTTAATTAATGAAAAACCGTATATTTTATCACTGCAACCGTAACCCGGAATACGTTGATGAAAACCGTACTAATTACGGGAAAACCGGAGTAGTTGGCAGGTATGAAACTGTAGCTGCCATTATGATGTGCAGTGATGTTTTCTAATGACCGTAAGTCTTGAACTATACAAAGTATTTCAATGGTTGGAATCTGCGCTTTTGCATGATATACTAGTTACTATATTAATCTAAGTCCCAGCAGCTCAGATGAGGCACCAAGTAGTGTGGGTGGGGAGCGTTTCCACAGAGTGTTTACGGAGCGAGCCTGAAAATGCAGGTGTCAGGGACAGACGTGGAAGGAGATTTTTACAACAAAGTTCTAAAGCTTAGTGATGTATCAGATATATCAGATTGTAGGTGGGGTTTTTTTTACCCTTTGCGTTCATATTTCATTGCGTTTGTTGCATTTGGTAAATATGTTGTCCTGGTGCTTTTAGATCTGTCTGCTGCGTTCGACACCGTCGACCACGCCACCTTAATCACTCGTCTTGAGAACTGTGTGGGCATTAAGGGCACCGCCCTCAACTGGTTCCGGTCGTACCTAACCGACAGGAGTTTTTGTGTAAAAGTAGACAGTTTTATGTCTTCCACAGCTCCTTTACCACATGGGGTCCCCCAGGGCTAAATCCTTGCCCCAATTTTATTTGCGCTTTACCTTCTCCCCCTTGGTTCTATTTTTAGGAAGTACAGTATTGCATTTCATTTTTACGCCGATGATTGCCAGATTTATTTTCCCATGGCACAAAATAACACGGTTCAACGTCTTACTGACTGCCTGCACGACATCAAAGTCTGGCTTTCAGCTAACTTCCTGAGCCTAAATGAAGATAAAACAGAAGTTATGTTGTTCGGTCCAAGTCGCTCTCCCTACCCCAACGTTGACCTCGGCACTCTGACCCCGTATCTCAGCGACTGTGTCACAAACCTGGGGGTAAAGTTCCACTCAGATTTTAAATTCGAAAAACAAATCAGCAGCGTCGTACAAAAAAGCTTTTATCAATTACGCCAAATAGCGAAAGTGAAACCGCTTCTATCAAGTCATGATCTTGAGAAATTAATCCACTCCTTTATCTCGACTCTTCTTGACTACTGTAATGCCCTGTATGTAGGCATTAGCCAGGCCTCCCTCGCCCGCCTGCAGCTCGTGCAGAACTCTGCTGCTCGTCTGCTAACACAGACCCGCAGACGTGAGCACATCACCCCTATTTTAGCGTCCCTTCACTGGCTCCCTGTGCGTTACCGAATACATTTTAAACTCCTTTTATTTGTTTTTAAATGTCTAAACAACCTCGCGCCAACCTATCTCTCCGACCTCCTTCAGCCTTACTGCCCCACCCGATCCTTAAGATCAGCCGATCAGCTGCTGTTGACGGTCCCTGACACAAGGCTGAAGCTTAGAGGTGACAGAGCTTTCGCCGTTGCTGCTCCCAAGCTCTGGAACGACCTACCTCTGAGTGTTAGACAAGCCTCCTCTCTTCCTGTTTTTAAATCTCTCTTAAAAACATACTTTTATTCCATGGCTTTTAACACTGAGTGATATCCATTCTGCAATGGCGCCCCATAATACACCTGCTGTGAACCTGTTTTTATGTTTTTATTTATTCTATTTTTATTTATTTATTTTTTATCGTGTTCTGTTTGTGTTGTGTTGTGTTTGCTCGGTACTCGTTTTATCTTTTAACCTGTCCATTGTACAGCACTTTGGCTACCCCTGTGGTAAATTTTAAATGTGCTTTATAAATAAAGTTGATTTGATTTGATTTGATTTGATTTAGATTAATTGTAAAATATGTCGATCGAGAGGGGGTGTGACGTTCATATGTTGTCAATATTCAGTGTTTTATCGTTCATAGTTAATATTGTAAATCCCACATTCTTTATTTTCATGTACATTCTGGGTGTCTCATTCAGTAAAAAAAAATTAATTCTGTTCCGTTTTTTAAGGCGGTCTGTCATAACCTTTTTAGCATTCAATCAGACATTATTGTGAGGTTTTGTGTTAGTTTTTCTAAAATTAGATATACCGTATTTTTCGGACTATAAGTCGCAGTTTTTTTTCATAGCTTGGCCGGGGGTGCGACTTATACTCAGGAGCGACTTATGTGTGAAATGATTAACACATTACCGTAAAATATCAAATAATATTATTGATCTCATTCACGTAAGAGACTAGACGTATAAGATTTCATGGGATTTAGCGATTAGGAGTGACAGATTGTTTGGTAAACGTATAGCATGTTCTATATGTTATAGTTATTTGAATGACTCTTACCATAATATGTTACGTTAACATACCAGTTGGTTATTTATGCCTCATATAACGTACGCTTATTCAGCCTGTTGTTCACTATTCTTTATTTATTTTAAATTGCCTTTCAAATGTCTATTCTTGCTGTTGGCTTTTATCAAATGCATTTCCCCAAAAAATGCTACTTATACTCCAGTGCGACTTATACGTTTTTTTTCCTTCTTTATTATGCATTTTCGGCCGGTGCGACTTATACTCCGGAGCGACTTGTACTCCGAAAAATACGGTACCGGCCCCCAGACACATTTTTTTCTCTAAATTTGGCCCCCTGAGTCAAAATAATTGCCCAGGCCTGCAATATGCTCATCTGCAACGCCTCTGGCAATGCATTTCAAAAGTAATTGAGATTAATCACAATGAATCCACATCAACCCTGAGATTAATCTGATTAAATTTGAATCGTTTGACAGGACAAATGAGACGTTTGCTTACCGTCGATGTGTGATGCCGTTTCTTGTGCTCCTGTTTTACCTCGTCTAAAGTCATTAGCTGTTTTTTGTTCACAACGGCGCCTTTAAAAAACAAGCCACAGTTAGGGTTCTTATTTACATGACTGGTAAAGCATCATACAAACAGAATGAAGTTAAAAAGCTAAACACCTTTGCACGTGACAGAGTATAATTTGACACCAGACACTTTGTTCCCCACGTATACTCCTTGAGCTCCAAGCCAGGTTGTCTGGGCCGGATCTGACATGTCACATCGTATCCACAGCGGTGGTAGGACATGATCGTCCACAGCATGAACGTTGGCATTATGGGATAATGTGTACCAAGACAGCAACTGCCTTTACAAGGAAAACGTGTTTACAAAGACAGAAAAAGAGTATTGACATTAAGGATGTCCCGATCCAGGTTTTTGCACTTCCGATCCGATACCGATATTGTTTTTGCACTTCCGATCCGATACCGATACTGACCGATACAGATACTGACCGATACTGGCCTATCCGAGCATGTATTAAAGTTTAAAGTTATTTAGCCAACTTAGTTGTCAGAATCATGTTGAAAAGGGTTTTAGTACTCTTGATAACAACTAGCCAGCTGAATTAGGGGAGTTTGAATAATACACAATGGTTGGTAACAAGAAACTGACCTGTTTATTCAAGGATAAACACAAAATAGACAAAATTATACAAGACAAACAGAAATGGCATCATTGAACTAGGGCTGGGCGATATGGCCTTTTTTTAATATTGCGATATTTTAAGGCCATATTGCGATACACAATATATATCTCAATATTTTGCCTTAGCCTTGATGCATATAATCACAGCAGTATGATGATTCTATGTGTTTTGATTGATTGATTGAGACTTTTATTAGTAGGTTGCACAGTGAAGTACATATTCCGTACAATTGACCACTAAATGGTAACACCCGAATAAGTTTTTCAACTTGTTTAAGTCGGGGTCCACTTAAATTGATTCATGATACAGATATATACTATCAGATATATACTATCATCATAATACAGTCATCACACAAGATAATCACATTGAATTATTTACATTATTTATAATCCAGGGTGTGGAGGGGGGCGCCGGATGTAAGTGTCAAAAAGACAGCCAAAAGAGTTTGATATGAGAATAAATCTGAAGTTAAAATATAGGGTAGAAATGCATCCATTTGCAGGAAATGTAGTCTTGATTTTCAACATTTTCTTTCAAGGCTTGCATGTCTACATTAAAACATTCTTCTTCATACTGCATTAATATATGCTACTTTTAAACTTTCATGCAGAAATAGGAAATCACAATTAAAAAAATCACAAATTTTTTCATACGGTGTTGATCTGGAAATTTTTGCCTCTGCATTTTGATGGTGTGGACGTGTGGCACCGAATGGAGATAAGCGTCTCGACAGACGTTATAATATTTGAACAATGATGACAAAAACTGTTTTCTCTGTCGTGTCCGTGTGTCGAAAATTGTTATGCGCTTATTTTTTTATTTGATTTTGTGCGTGGCATATAATTGCTATGCGCAGAGGACGTTTAAACAGTGCGCAATTGCACAAGCGCGCACCTTAGAGAGAACGTTGGTCACACGGCTGCGCTAGCATCACAGCTAACGTTAGCCATGCTGCTACCTCTCTGCTCGGGGAGGGCGTATACTAGAGATGCGCGGTTTGCGGGCACAACCGCGGAGTCCGCGGATTAACCGCGGATCGGGCGGACGAAATAAAAAAAAATTAGATTTTATCCGCGGGTCGGGTCGGGTGGTTCAAATTATTAAAAAAAATTAGATTTTAAATAGATTCAGGCGGGTGGCAGTTAAACCAATTGGGAAATATATATACATAGTTAAATGTTGTTACCCACATACGAAAAACGAGCAGGCACCTGCTGCATATGCCACAACAGAAGAAAAAAAAAAAAAGAGATGGACACTTTTACGGAGCGGAGAAGGGACGCCTCGCCGGGGTCCGGGACCGAGGCTCCTTCCCCCGAGAGGGCCCCACCGGGAGCCGTAGCTGAGGCGATCCGCGAGAAGGGCCCGACGCACGTCCAGGGTCACCACCGCGCCCACCGCACCGACACCCCGCCTCGTCCGCCTTCGCCGCGGCCGGCATCACGCGCAGCAGGTAAGCAGCATACCTGCCCGCCACCCCCGTGGCCGGGGGCTCGTAACAGGGGTCACTCCGCGCGCTCCGCCCGCGCAGCTTACTTGCCCGCCACCCCTGTTGCCGGGGGCGCGTAACGGGGGTCACTCCGCGTGCAGTGCGCTCACGAAAGGGGTGGGGCTCACCCTGGTTGATATAGACAGCAGCTAGGACGGTGGCCATGGAAGTCGGAACCCGCTAAGGAGTGTGTAACAACCCACCTGCCGAATCAACTAGCCCTGAAAATGGATGGCGCTGGAGCGTCGGGCCCATATACCCGGCCGTCGCCGGCAGCGAGACGCGCTTGGAGGTGCGCTCAGCGCGGCTCCCATATGATTGCGCACTGGTGTGCGTCTGGGTCGTGACAGCGTGGCACGCGAATGTCTGTGCTGCATTGGATCAGTCTCCTTTCTTTAACAGGCAAAAGCTTTATAACCTCACTAATGCCTTGCATCGTCTATATTAGATATATAACAACGGGCGGGTGCGGGCGGATGGCGGGCGGATGCGGTTCTGATCAAATGTTAGATCGGGTGGATTGCGGATAGTTGACGACTTTCTGATGCGGTTGCGGATGAAATAATTGCCTATCCGCGCATCTCTAGCGTATACGTATGTGACGTATGACGTGACAGTATGTGACGTGTGTAAGAAGTTGCGCTTGCTGTCTGTGAGAGGGAGACACAGGAAAGAGTGAGAAGAGCCTGTCGTGTAATGCCAGCAGCTAAAAGCAACTGCGTTCGAATCCACAGACCTGTGGATGTGTTGAAGGTGTGCTGGAAAATGTGGAACGGAAATTAGGGAGCAGCAGAAAAGTGGAATGTACTATTTAAATAGGTGCGTTGGAAAACACGGAGCGTAGTTTGTTTTTTTTAACTGGATCTGGATCGGCATTTTCCCATGCCTTGCCGATACGCATTTTTTTGCAAATATCGGCGGCCGATCCGATCCAAATATCGGATCGGGACATCCCTAATTGACATGGTAACTTGTTTTGTTCCATTGTCACGTCTTTATTCAGTGGTCCATTAGCTGAAAAGCAATAGTCACCTTGCTTTTCTGATGGTGAGTGGCTGTGGTGGCAGATCAGTCTGGAGGGCAGTGAAGGCATCGCCATTAGTGCATGTTGATGTCTCAAACCTTGCCTCATCATCATCATCAGAGTCTTTTAGTCTGAGGACCTGAAGTGAAAGCCAGTTGAAAACGTTTAAAATCCTTGCTTTACAGGCAAGCAAAACGTTATTTGTAAGCAGATTTAACGGCGCTCACTGCTTTTTCACAAATGAACACTTCTTGGTTCCCACACTCCAAATCCAGCACTGCAATGCTGTCCCCGTTCCTCTTCAATATTTGGATATCATCCTGTAAACATATACATTAATCTTAATTGCAAAGGTTATAAGAAAACCAACCAGAGAGAGAGAAAAAAATACCTCATAAGTACACGAATCGCTGTTTTTATCCTCTTGAAGCGATCTAAAAAAACGGCAAAGCAATAACTAGATAGCGTTAGTACTGTTGGTGTTAGCAACACAGTTAGGAACATTCAAGCTAAAAGCATTTCTACTGTAGACGAACAAACAATGAATTTAAACACGAACTTACTTGAGCGTGCTAAAAAACGCCTTGACACTAGAAAGCACCTTGGAGGCCATCGGTACTTTTCACGAGAACGACAAAATCAAACTTAGCCGCTGTTGTTTTCCTTTCAACCGTCGCGCGCTCTCTAAGGAATGACGTCAACGTTTTTCTTCTTCTTTGCTTTAATGGCGGTTGGCGAGCAACCTTGTGATGTGCATTACCGCCACCTTCTGATATGGAGTGTGGACCGAGGTTTTTGATTCAATCAATCAATCAATGTTTATTTATATAGCCCTAAATCACAAGTGTCTCAAAGGGCTGCACAAGCCACAACGACATCCTCGGTACAGAGCCCACATAAGGGCAAGGAAAAACTCACCCCAGTGGGACGTCGATGTGAATGACTATGAGAAACCTTGGAGAGCAGGCCCGGCCCTAACCAATCTGGCGCCCTAGGCAAGATTTTAGGTGGCGCCCCCCCCACATCGGCAGTGAAGTGTATATACTCACAAGAAACCGAATAGCTTTGTCTTTGACATTTTTTTTACTTAAAGAAAGCAAATTAACAATCAGAATAGTTAACAAGATTTTAAAAAAAAAATATGAATAAATAAATGAATACAAAAAATAAAAAATGAATATATGAAATACAATATTTTTTACATACATAAACACATAATAAAACGTGTCAACAAGTTGCATAAAATAAATTAAAAATACAATATAAATAAGGCACTGCACAAAACAAGATATCAAACCAGTATGACTTTAACAACTATATTACAAAAAAAGGGGATCCTACAGAGTTCTCTATTTGTGCTTTTTAATAGAGATTTTCAGAGCAACCCACATGTTGGGGTACATTTCTGCCAGCTTCTTCTCATGCAGGAAGGTCAAGAGTTCCATGTTTGTCATGTTCTTTGATGGCAATGGTGGGAAATTCTGCATTTCCATTGCAAGTTCTGTGCCATTAATGTCCAGCTGGCTGTCATGGGTCAGAGTAGTACTCAGGGCTGTAGCAGCTCTTCTTTTTGTAAGTTGTGGAAATTGAGGAGTACTCCAAACTTGTCATTCACCTCTCCAAGGCTCTGAAATCTCTCATCAAGTGAAGAGATGGCTGTATGTTTTGCTGCTGCAAAACTGGTGGGTTGTGCTGCTGAAGTGGAGGCAGCAGCGGTAGATGTGGTAGATGGCCCAGTGGTGGGATTTAGAAACTTCAACAGTGCATCTGAAGAAAGGAGTGTGTGACACCATTGAGTATTACAGTTTAATAATAAAAACATATGATTCCAGGAATAAAATGAAATGATATAATATAGATGAAAAACCAAAGAGATATATGTATGATGTTAACTGATATGCAAATTAGATTAGATTCAATTTATTGTCATCATTACAGTGAAATGCTGAATAGCAGAATGCAAAGTAACAGTATCATATATTATAAGAGAATGTTATGTTATGATTACCTTTAACCGAATCACAGCAGTGCTTAAATTAAAAAACAGCATTCCCTCTCATGTGATATTGCTTAATTAACATTATTGATGTGCACTTTAACAACTAGGCTTACAACTATACCTAATATATAAAGGGGTAGAAAAGTGACTATTACCTGCAGGGCAAACATTAGCTAACCAGAAGGCAATAACAATGTAAACAAAAAACACCTGCTTAAAAGATCTAATACAAATGTCCTTGAGGAATGTATGGTGGGAGTACTGTAATTACCTAACGTTACATTATTATTTTCCATAACAATTTAGCCCCCTCCACAATATTAACCCGACGTTAAAACAGAACTAGCTATTTATTGATTAGCAATTGCCGAATCATGTAACATTAGCTTAATGCTAAAAAGCCAGGTTACTATCACATTCTGTAAGAGACAAATAATGTCATGTAGGCTAACGTTACCTACCTGCTACCTCTGTCTTTTCTCGTTTCTCCTCCTCTTCTTTTCTCTTTTTTCTTCCCTGGGCACCTGACAGTTTTGGCCGTTTTGACATCTTGTGTTGATTTTTTGATGTGGTGACGTCCAAAAAGAGTCATGATACGGGAAGGGAGGGGGCGCACCGTGCGGGGGGGGGCGTAATATTGTAACAAATAATATTTCTATTATATAGGCTTTACTTTGCATTTTAATTAACGTGGGATTACTTTTTGTATTTAGAAAGAATAGTACCAACTTTTTTTTTTTTTTCTCCAACATTTGTGGCACTGGCGTGGCGCCCCCTGATGGACGGCGCCCTTAGCATTTGCCTATACGGCCTATGCCACGGGCCGGCCCTGTTGGAGAGGACCGCATATGTGGGTAACCCCCCCCCCCCCCTCTAGGGAGACCGAATGCAATGGATGTCGAGTGGGTCTAACATAATATTGTGAGAGTACAGTCCGTAGTGGATCCAGCATAACAGTAAGAGTCCAGTCCACAGTGGGGTCAGCAGGAAACCATCCCGAGCGGAGACGGGTCAGCAGCGCAGAGATGTTCCCAACCGATATACAGGCGAGCGGTCCACCCCGGGTCCCGACCCCGGACAGCCAGCACCCCATCCATGGCCACCGGATCTGTGTGTCTCCCCTTCCACAAGGGATAGGGGGAGCAGAGGAGAAAAGAAAAGAAACGGCAGATCAACTGGTCTAAAAAAGGGGGGCTTTTCAAAGGCTAGAGTATACAAATGACAAGAAAGTTTGATCATATTACGCCTATACTGGCTCACCTGCACTGGCTTCCTGTGCACTTAAGATGCGACTTTAAGGTTTTACTACTTACGTATAAAATACTACACGGTCTAGCTCCAGCCTATCTTGCCGATTGTATTGTACCATATGTCCCGGCAAGAAATCTGCCTTCAAAGAACTCCGGCTTATTAGTGATTCCCAGAGCCCAAAAAAAGTCTGCGGGCTGTAGAGCGTTTTCTATTGGGGCTCCAGTACTATGGAATGCCCTCCCGGTAACAGTTAGAGATGCTACCTCAGTAGAAACATTGATTGATTAAAACGTTTATTAGTAGATTGCACAGTACAGTACATATTCCGTACAATTGACCACTAAATGGTAACACCCCAATAAGTTTTTCAACTTGTTTAAGTCGGGGTCCACGTTAATCAATTCATAATACAAATATATACTATCATCATAATACAGTCATCACACAAGTTAATCATCAGAGTATATACATTTAATTATTTACATTATTTACAATTTGGGGCAGAGATGCGCAGATAGGCAATTATTTCATCCGCAACCGCATCACAAAAGTCGTCACCCATCCGCCATCCACCCGAACTAACATTTTATCAAAACCGCACCCGCCCGCACCCGCCCGTTGTTATATATCTAATATAGACGATGCAAGGCATTAGTGAGGTTATAAAGCTTTTGCCTGTTAAAGAAAGGAGACTGATCCAATTCAGCAGAGACATTCAATGCGTGCCACGCTGTCACGGCCCAGACGCACACCAGTGCGCAATCATCTGGGAGCCGCGCTGAGCGCACCTCCAAGCGCGCTCGCACCACTCAAACTGCTGCAGGCAGCTGCGTTCTATCTTGTTTTAACATCCTGTGGCACTCTTCTGGGATCACGGCGGACGAAACTGCTCATGCTCAGGGTGTTTGTGGAGGTTCGGGGTTTTGCACAAATGTGATGCACCATGTTAGATGTCCCGGTTTTGTGACTGTCGTAGACATAAACAGCGTCGCAGCTCTTGCAAATCACGTAGCCAGCATTACTATCGTCCTGATTTACAACCTCATAAAAACGAGTCCACGCTGAACTTTTCTGGCCTTTTTTTCCCCTGGTCTTTAGTATTCCCTTTTTTAGTTTGTCGCGTACCACGTTTGCTGCCGGCGTTGCCATCTTTTTTTCTTTTTCTTCTTCTGTTGTGGTATATGCTGCAGGTGCCTGCTCGTTTTTCGTATGTGGGTAACAACATTTAACTATGTATATATATTTCAGAATTGGTTTAACCTCCACCCGCCTGAATTTTTTTTATTTCAACTGCCCGACCCGCGGATAAAATCTAATTTTTTTTTTATTTCAACCGCCCGACCCGCGGATAATCCGCGGACTCCGCGGTTGTGTCCGCAAACCGCGCATCTCTAATTTGGGGTGTGGGATGAGGAGGGTTTGGTTGATATCAGCACTTCAGTCATCAACAATTGCATCATCAGAGAAATGGACATTGAAACAGTGTAGGTGTGACGTGGTAGGATATGTACAGCGAGCAGAGAACACAGTGAGTTCAGATAGCATAAGAACAAGTATATACATTTGATTATTTACATTTGATTGCCATCTCCGGGTTGGGGAGGAGATCTTGCCCCAAGTGGAGGAGTTCAAGTACCTCGGAGTCTTGTTCACGAGTGAGGGAAGAGTGGATGGTGAGATCGACAGGCGGATCGGTGCGGCGTCTTCAGTAATGCGGACGCTGTATCGATCCGTTGTGGTGAAGAAGGAGCTGAGCCGGAAGAAAAAGCTCTCAATTTACCGGTCGATCTACGTTCCCATCCTCACCTATGGTCATGAGCTTTGGGTTATGACCGAAAGGACAAGATCACGGGTACAAGCGGCCGAAATGAGTTTCCTCCGCCGGGTGGCGGGGCTCTCCCTTAGAGATAGGGTGAGAAGCTCTGCCATCCGGGAGGAGCTCAAAGTAAAGCCGCTGCTCCTCCACATCGAGAGGAGCCAGATGAGGTGGTTCGGGCATCTGGTCAGGATGCCACCCGAACGCCTCCCTAGGGAGGTGTTTAGGGCACGTCCCACCGGTAGGAGGCCGCGGGGAAGACCCAGGACACGTTGGGAAGACTATGTCTCCCGGCTGGCCTGGGAACGCCTCGGGGTCCCACAGGAAGAGCTGGACGAAGTGGCTGGGGAGAGGGAAGTCTGGGCTTCCCTGCTTAGGCTGCTGCCCCCGCGACCTGACCTCAGATAAGCGGAAGAAGATGGATGGATGGATGGATGGAAAATATGTGTTAGATTATAGGGCAATGTGTATATTGTATTGTGCACTTGTATTGCCATATATCAGCTACTGTGTGGAAGTGTGGGGGAACACATATAAGAGTAATATAAAGTGTGGGGGAACACATATAAGAGTAACATAAAGTGTGGGGGAACACATATAAGAGTAACATAAAGGCATTGTATCAACTACAGAAAAGAGCTATACGGATTATTCATAAAGCAGATTACTTAGAACCATAGGTGTGGACTCGAGTCACATGACTTGGACTCGAGTCAGACTCGAGTCATGAATTTGATGACTTTAGACTCGACTTGACAAAATGTAAAAAGACTTGCAACTCGACTTAGACTTTAACATCAATGACTTGTGACTTCACTTGGACTTGAGCCTTTTGAATTGACATGACTTGACATGACTTGCTACTTTCCCCAAAACCCAAAGATGAAAAAGTTATTCGGGAGCGCTCCGTATTTTTCATTGTGTACTTGTCTATCAGCGTTGCGTGTGTCAGCTGGTGTGCTCTCAGTACAACAGCCAATCAAATTAGATCTACTTTGTTTTCATCACACAGCATTCATCCAATCAAATTGCAGGACAACCAACGAAGAAGACATGTCCAAACCACACGCCAGTGAACAAAAAATGATACCTAAAATATTTTCGTTTGGGTATAAAAATTACCAGGTGGTCAACACAAAACGGTTTGCAGTATGCAACACATGCGGTTTGAAAATTACTGATGGAGAGGCAACAACTTCCAACTTCGTCCGGCATTTGAAGTTGCACAAAGAACGGTAAGTTTTGAATGTAAGATAACGTTTATTGGCTAAGTAACGTGACTTGTATTTGCTGTGTAGTTAAATCAGTGAGGCTGTAAACTCACTGCTAACGTTATAACGTTATTGCAAACACGGGAATCTGTTGCAGTTCACTACCTTATTCATACTTTTTGTTCAGTGATTTTTTAAGCAGGGTTACGTTAGTCAATATATCACACGTAACGTTAGACGGCGGTCAGCAGCACCGCGTATTTTAGCCACCTAAAAAAAGACAAAAATAGTCAAATAAAGGTCTGTTAAAATGTGTACTATATTATGAATATGTGTACCGTTTTAGCTAGCTTTCTGACATACTGTTGGTTGTTTACCTCAGTGGTCCCCAACCACCGGGCCGCGGCCCGGTACTGGTCCGTGGATCGATTGGTATCGGGCCGCACAAGAAATATATATATATATATTTTTTTCTTTTTTTAATTAAATCAACATAAAAAACACAAGATACACTT
Organism: Nerophis lumbriciformis; assembly: GCF_033978685.3. Taxonomy (NCBI): domain Eukaryota; kingdom Metazoa; phylum Chordata; class Actinopteri; order Syngnathiformes; family Syngnathidae; genus Nerophis; species Nerophis lumbriciformis. The sequence goes on from NC_084557.2 coordinate 49,461,247, forward strand.
ACAAGTAGTGCACCAACCCAAAACAACTCTCTCTCCCCTTTTGTTCTGGGCATTGAACATGAAGACTCTTCCTTCACTGTTCCGAGTGGCCATGAGAGTCTTGGCAGTGCCTGCCTCCAGTGCTCCAGTGGAGCGAGTTTTCAGCCATGGTGGCATCATACTACGCCCCCATCGTGCACAAATGACTGACAGACTCTTGGCTAATTTGGTCTTTTGCAAATGCAATGCAGCATAGGGCCCTGACATATAAAAAGTACAACTTTTTTGTTATGTTCACGTATATGTCATGTTTTTTCAATGTTAACACTTTTGTACAAATAAGTACATTTGCACTTTATTTTTCAATGTGTTTGTTCTGTAAAGGAATGAGTTAATGTTTAAAATGACTGGTTAATAGTGCTATTATAAAGTGCAATGTCAGCACAATTTTCTTTCCTGCAATTTAAAATGCACTTGTTTTAATAAATAAATACAGCGTTTGAAAAGCATACACAATCTGTGTTAATATATTAGTCTGTGGTTAAAAGGACTTGAAAGGACTCGAAACTCAAAATGCAGGACTTAGGACTTGACTTGAGACTTTCCAGTCTTGACTTTGGACTTGACTCGGGGCTTGCCTGTCTTGACTCGGGACTTGACTCGGACTTGAGGGCAAAGACTTGAGACTTACTTGTGACTTGCAAAACAATGACTTGGTCCCACCTCTGCTTAGAACACACTAACATATTATTTATTAATTCTCGTTTATTGAAATTACAGGAGCTAGTAAAGTTACAGACATGATGTGTCATGTTTAAGGCTAAAAGTAAAACATTACCAGAACATTTACAAAAAATGTTTGTCATCACTTGTGAGAATGAAGAGCATAGAAGAAAAGGTCATTTCCAACATCAGTATTCAAGGACAACTTTAAAACAAATGTGTATATCAGTGGTGGGGGTTCAACTATGGAATTGTCTTTACAATGAGATAAAAGATTGTAAAAATATATTCCAATTGAAAATAATATATAAAGACAGAACAATAAGATCATATGTACAGCCGTAAGTGTTTACATTTTGCTTTATATTTATTATTTTACTTATTTTTTTGTCTGGTTTTGTATGTGTTCTGTATCATCCCGTGAGGTGTATATTACTTTTTTTTTTTTTCCGGTTCGTACTTCATGAAGTTTTACACTTGTTGTGTTTTTTCTTTATATTTGGATGTAATTGTTGGTTTATATGATATCCATGAAGTAAGACTACGTATTATGTTGAAGGGGACAGGAAAATATAAGATTTTTCTTCATCCTGCTCCTTGTCAGGCATTGGTGTGTAAATGTATAATTGAATAATTGAGGTATAAATTGTCTATCGATCAAAGATGCACATCAATGAAGGAGTAAAATAAAAATGAAATGAAAACCATTGATGCTCTCACTGTCAGTCACATATCATTGGTCCACTTCCGCTTCCTTGTCAAAGTTCGTCAGATATAATATACAATTTTAAATAAATTGCACGACAAATAAATTGATTATGGTGGAAATATCGTTGTTCATGTGTTTATTAATCACGAATGAATTACATCTAAAAAAAATTGTTTTTTATAAAAATTAAAAAAATCGTCACACGAATAAAGTAGTTCCGGTTTGTACATGGCGTAAAGAAATAGTCCAACCAAAAGACACGAGTCAAATTATCATCTGGTTTTTACCAAGATAATGTAAAAACCCAAACTGTTTTCTAATTGTATTGATCATTTTTTAAACTCTCATTTCGTTCCTATTCAGTTGCATTTGTCAAAGTAAGGCTCGTGGCGTAGTGGGCGGAAGTGGAGCTTGTTGCGGCGGAGGGATTAAAGTCGTGAGTCTGAAAGACACGCTTCCTTTTTTCTGTGGCCGCCATAGTGAGTGGAGCTTCCCGGCGAGCCCAAACTTTATTACCCATCATGGTGAGAATTTACAGGTTTGTCAATTGTGTAACGTGTATGTCGTGTCGTCGTAACTATATCTTTTCTACGTAATTAAGTAGCATATGTACGTGCGATATATTTAAAATTGTCGGCGGTTTTTATAATGTTCAGCGCGGCAGACACGAGGAGCCATTTTGAAGCTAGTCCCTATTCACACGTGTGTCAGCATTTCGATTAGCTTGATAACGACAGCCAAATACCATCAAAATGTATGTATTATTTCCCTTGTTGCAGTCTTGTGCCGACAATTCAAGTTTATGTCACATGTTTTTAGCCATGTTTACAAGGTAAATCATTGTCTGGACGGCCTACCTACCCAGGCTAGCTAATAGTAGCTAACAGGCCTCGTTCGGTGACTTCTCGCGATAGCATCTTCATCAACGTTATTAAAAACTATGATTGCCGATGGAATAACACTGCATTCACGAGTTTGTCGTGTTTTGATCCTATTTGAGACCAGTACAATAAATAAGATTTTGTTACGAACATATATTCTGCCCACTGTGCCTCCTGGCAAATAAGAACAACACTTCCTCACGTCTGGATCACAGATTTAATTGATAGCTCAATTTAATGTCAAAGTATGTCCACCATGCTGTGGTGTCACAACATGCCAGACTGCAAAACCCTGCGTGCAGAAGCAAATCCAAATCTGTGCAAGCTCACAGCCCGAATGAATGAACCTTATGATTTGACTGTTTGGTGTTGTAACATTGATATGATTGATTGAAACTTTTATTAGTAGATTACACAGTACAGTACATTTTCCATTCAATTGACCACTAAATGGTAACACCCTAATAAGTTTTTCAACTTGTTTAAGTCGGGGTCGACTTAATCAATTCATGGTACAAATATATATACTATCATCATAATACAGTCATCACACAAGTTAATCATCAGAGTACAGGTAAAAGCCAGTAAATTAGAATATTTTGAAAAACTTGATTTATTTCAGTAATTGCATTCAAAAGGTGTAACTTGTACATTATATTTATTCATTGCACACAGACTGATGCATTCAAATGTTTATTTCATTTAATTTTGATGATTTGAAGTGGCAACAAATGAAAATCCAAAATTCCGTGTGTCACAAAATTAGAATATTACTTAAGGCTAATACAAAAAAGTGATTTTTAGAAATGTTGGCCAACTGAAAAGTATGAAAATGAAAAATATGAGCATGTACAATACTCAATACTTGGTTGGAGCTCCTTTTGCCTCAATTACTGCGTTAATGCGGCGTGGCATGGAGTCGATGAGTTTCTGGCACTGCTCAGGTGTTATGAGAGCCCAGGTTGCTCTGATAGTGGCCTTCAACTCTTCTGCGTTTTTGGGTCTGGCATTCTGCATCTTCCTTTTCACAATACCCCACAGATTTTCTATGGGGCTAAGGACAGGGGAGTTGGCGGGCCAATTTAGAACAGAAATACCATGGTCCGTAAACCAGGCACGGGTAGATTTTGCGCTGTGTGCAGGCGCCAAGTCCTGTTGGAACTTGAAATCTCCATCTCCATAGAGCAGGTCAGCAGCAAGAAGCATGAAGTGCTCTAAAACTTGCTGGTAGACGGCTGCGTTGACCCTGGATCTCAGGAAACAGAGTGGACCGACACCAGCAGATGACATGGCACCCCAAACCATCACTGATGGTGGAAACTTTACACTAGACTTCAGGCAACGTGGATCCTGTGCCTCTCCTGTCTTCCTCCAGACTCTGGGACCTCGATTTCCAAAGGAAATGCAAAATTTGCATGGTTGGGTGATGGTTTGGGGTGCCATGTCATCTGCTGGTGTCGGTCCACTCTGTTTCCTGAGATCCAGGGTCAACGCAGCCGTCTACCAGCAAGTTTTAGAGCACTTCATGCTTCCTGCTGCTGACCTGCTCTATGGAGATGGAGATTTCAAGTTCCAACAGGACTTGGCGCCTGCACACAGCGCAAAATCTACCCGTGCCTGGTTTACGGACCATGGTATTTCTGTTCTAAATTGGCCCGCCAACTCCCCTGACCTTAGCCCCATAGAAAATCTGTGGGGTATTGTGAAAAGGAAGATGCAGAATGCCAGACCCAAAAACACAGAAGAGTTGAAGGCCACTATCAGAGCAACCTGGGCTCTCATAACACCTGAGCAGTGCCAGAAACTCATCGACTCCATGCCACGCCGCATTAACGCAGTAATTGAGGCAAAAGGAGCTCCAACCAAGTATTGAGTATTGTACATACTCATATTTTTCATTTTCATACTTTTCAGTTGGCCAACATTTCTAAAAATCACTTTTTTGTATTAGCCTTACACAATATTCTAATTTTGTGACACACGGAATTTTGGATTTTCATTTGTTGCCACTTCAAATCATCAAAATTAAATGAAATAAACATTTGAATGCATCAGTCTGTGTGCAATGAATAAATATAATGTACAAGTTACACCTTTTGAATGCAATTACTGAAATAAATCAAGTTTTTCAAAATATTCTAATTTACTGGCTTTTACCTGTATATGCATTGAATTATTTACAGTCCAGGGGTGGGATGAGGAGGGTTTGGTTGATATCAGCACTTCAGTCATCAACAATTGCATCATCAGAGAAATGGGCATTGAAACAGTGTAGGTGTGACTTGGTAGGATATGCACAGCAAGCAGAGAACATAGTGAGTTCAGATTAGGGATGTCCCGATCCGATATTTGGATCGCCAAAAATTGCGTATCGGCAAGGCATGGGAGAATGCCGATCCAGATCCAGTTTTTAAAAAAAAACCCCCGGTCCGTGTTTTCCAACGCAGCTATTTAAATAATACATTCCACTTTTCTGCTGCTCCGTAATTTCCGTTCCGCATTTTCCAGCACACCTTCAACACATCCACAATTCTCACGCAGTTGCTTTTAGCTGCTGGCATTACACGACAGGCTCTTCTCACTCTTTCCTGTGTCTCCCTCTCACAGACAGCGAGCGTACCTTCTTACACACGTCACATACTGTCACGTCATACGTCACATACGTATACGTCCTCTCCCAGCAGAGAGCGAGGTAGCGGCATGGCTAACGTTAGCTGTGATGCTAGCGCAGCTGCTAAGGTGCGCGCCTGCTCAAGCGTCCTCTGCGCACGGCAAATCTATGCCACGCACAAAATCAAATAAAAAAATAAGCGCATAACAATTTTCGACACACGGACACGACGGAGACAACAGTTTTCGTCATCATTGTTCAAATATTGTAACGTCTGTCGAGACGCTTATCTCCATTCGGTGCCGCACGTCCAGACTCCACACCATCAAAATAGTATTTATCTGTATCATGAATCAATTTAAGTGGACCCCGTCTTAAACAAGTTGAAAAACTTATTTGGGTGTTACCATTTAGTGGTCAATTGTACGGAATATGTACTTCACTGTGCAACCTACTAATAAAAGTCTCAATCAATCAATCAAAACACATAGAATCATCATACTGCTGTGATTATATGCATCAAGTGTTCATTCAAGGCTAAGGCAAAATATCGAGATATATATCGTGTATCGCAATATGGCCTTAAAATATCGCAATATTAAAAAAAGGCCATGTCGCCCAGCCCTAGTTCAATGATGCCATGTCTGTTTGTCATGTATAATTTTGTCTATTTTGTGTTTATCCTTGAATAAACAGGTCAGTTTCTTGTTACCAACCATTGTGTATTATTCAAACTCCCCTAATTCAGCTGGCTAGTTGTTATCAAGAGTACTAAAACTCTTTTCAACATGATTCTGACAACTAAGTAGGCTAAATAACTTTAATACATGCTCAGATAGGCCAGTATCGGTATCGGATCGGAAATGCAAAAACAATATCGGTCTAGTTCAGATAGCATAAGAACAAGTATATACATTAGAAACACGTGATTATTTGCATTTGGCTATTTATAATCCGGGGAGGTGGGGTGTTAGTCAAGGGTTGCAGTTGGCTAGAGTTGTTTTAGTGTGGTTTCGAAGGAGGATAGAGATGCACTTTCTTTTACACCTGTTGCGGTAACATAGTGTTTTCCTCCATCCATCCATTTTCTACCGCTTGTCCCGTTCGGGGTCGCGGGGGTGCTGGAGCCTATCTCAGCTGCATTCGGGCGGAAGGCGGGGTACACCCCGGACAAGTCGCCACCTCATCACAGGGCCAACACAGATAGACAGACAACATTCACATTCACACTCTAGGGCCAATTTAGTGTTGCCAATCAACCTATCCCCAGGTACATGTCTTTGGAAGTGGGAGGAAGCTAGTGTTGTCCTGATACCAATATTTTGGCACCGGTACCAAAATGTATTCTGGTACTTTTCTAAGTAAGGGGACCACAAAATGTCATTATTGGCTTTATGTTAACAAAAAAATCTTAGGGTTCATTAAACATATGTTTCTTATTGCTAGTTTGTCTTTAAATAAAATAGTGAACATACGAGACAACTTGTCTTTTAGTAGTAAGTAAACAAACAAATACTCCTAATTAGTCTGACATATGCAGTAACATATTGTCATTTATCTTCTATTTTGTCAACATTATGAGGGACAAGTAGTAGAAAATGATTTATTAATCCACTTGTTCATTTACTGTTAATATCTGCTTACTTTCTCTTTAAACATGTTCTATCTACACTTCTGTTAAAATGTAATCACTTATTCTTATGTTTGATACTTTACATTAGTTTTGGATGATACCACAAATTTGGGTATGGATCCGATACCAAGTAGTTACAAGATCATACATTGGTCATATTCAAAGTCCTCATGTGTCCATTTACGTCTTTCCTGAGTTTATAAACATAATATACATTAAAAAAGGGAAAAAAGATTTTGTGACAAAGAATATCGATGTAATCATTGTAGTATCGACTAGATACGCCATTGCACTTGGTATCATTACAGTGGATTTTAGGTGTAGATCCACCAATGGCGTTTGTTTATATTGTAGCGTCCCTTAAGAGTTGGTGCTGCAGGGAATTCTGGGAATTTGTTCTTAAATGTTATGTTGTTGCAGTGCAAATATTATCCCAAAATGTTTGTCATTGTTTAGTCTAGTTTTACTATATGGCACATATTTATGACAGTGTTGGCATTGTTCATACAGCCACCCTTAGTGGGACATGTATGGCTGTTGAGTAAGTATGGTCTTCATTCCCTTACATGTAGTGTGTTGAACAATAGGATAATCATCTGGTTGATTAAAGAATGAGCGTAGTTGAGTCTTGTCTTTACCAGTTCTGGAGCATTAATATTCGTTGCCATGGAGACAAGGATTATAGATTTTGAAGTAATAACACCTCGCTGCGAACATACGTGTCTGCATGACGTGAGACGACGGGTGGGGCACCGGTACTTTTTAGAGGGGATAGAGTACCGAATATGATTCATTAGTACCGCGGTACTATACTAATACCGGTATACCGTACAACCCTATTGTGACATACTGTGTATAAGTCGATAAAGACGAAAGTCATCATAGTTACCGTTTTTTCTGCACTATAAGGCGCACCTTCAATGAATAGCCTATTTTGAAACTTTGTTCATATATAAGGCGCACCGCATTATAAGGCACATACAATAGACTCTACAGTAGAGGCTGGGCTTACGTTATGCATCCCGTAGTTGTGAGACCTGTTGTGGCTCAATATTGGTCCATATATAAGGCACACCGGATTATAAGGCGCACTGTCAACTTTTGAGAAAATTGGAGGTTATTAGGGTGCGCCTTATAGTGCAGAAAATACGGTACCTTTTAAGGTGTCTAGTGAAGGGCAACTCCTGGGATGTTGACTTTTTCTTTTCTAAATGTGGTCGATCTAGTTCCCGTGCTTTTAGTTAACTCTTATTAAAAACAAGCAACATAATTTGTGCACATCTACTTTTTCTTTCAGGCCTGTGCCCGACCCCTCATCTCGGTGTACTCCGAGAAAGGAGAATTTTCAGGCAAAAATGTTGTCATGCCCGCTGTGTTCAGGGCTCCCATTCGCCCGGATGTCGTGAATTTTGTGCACACCAACATGCGCAAGAACAGTCGCCAGCCCTATGCAGTCAGCAAACTGGCAGGTCAGTAAATTCAACTTATATACTTGTCTATTATAATTTATATGCTGACATTTAAATACTGCTTTGTTTTAGGCCACCAAACCAGTGCTGAGTCCTGGGGTACAGGAAGAGCTGTGGCCCGTATCCCTCGTGTGAGGGGTGGCGGTACTCACCGCTCTGGCCAGGGCGCTTTTGGAAATGTATCCTTTTTTTTTAATTATTACCCCTTAGGCAAAGTGGCAGTAACGGTCAAACTTGCAATGATGGTGTAATTTGCGTCCGACACCGCGTCCAGAGACAAAATGCCTATTGTCAAACACTGGCTCGGTCGACTGACGAACATTGTGTCTGAGCATGTTTGGAGGAAAAAATATATTTAAAAAAATCTCTGTGCTAGAAAAGACACCTTAATTTTCCCACAAGATGTGTCGTGGAGGGCGCATGTTTGCTCCCACCAAGACCTGGCGTCGTTGGCACCGCAGGGTCAACATCCCCCAGAAGCGATATGCCATCTGCTCAGCCCTGGCTGCTTCTGCAATCCCTGCACTTGTAATGTCCAAGGGTGAGCTCAGTTATATTCACATCAAATTCCTAAAATGAGGATTTGTTGAATGTTTAACTTGCCATGATGGTGTAATTTGCGTCTGACCCTGTGAACAGTGACAGTTGCCTGCTGTCATCAAGCTGTCACAGGGGGTTGATGTGTTGTGAAGTTCTGAGCAGGCTCAATTAAGGTCTTCATGGTCTTATCTGGTTGTGTTGGGATGTTGACATGATGCCATCTACAGGGCACTGTGTTGAGGAAATCCCTGAGGTCCCGCTGGTTGTTGAAGACAAAGTTGAGGGTTACAAGAAGACGAAGGAGGCTGTACTCCTGCTGAAGAAGCTCAAAGCCTGGAATGACATAAAGAAGGTAAATTAAATTTCCAAATACTTTTTCCTTACTTTGTCACTTAACTGAACCATACACAAGGGACTTGGACAAGTCTATAGAAAAACGTGTGAACCACATTTATTTGTTTAGGAGGCAGATAATTATATAAGCTATATATACCGTGTATCATTAATGTAATTTCCCTGTTAAGGTCTACGCCTCTCAGCGCATGCGTGCCGGTAAGGGTAAAATGAGAAATCGTCGGCGCATTCAACGCAAAGGGCCTTGCATCATCTACAATCAAGATTCTGGTGTCACAAAGGCCTTCAGAAATATCCCTGGTAATTTTAAATCAAAGTACCAGTAGAGTGGAGAAACAAGTTGCCTCTATTTTGAAGCCATTATCATATGTCTGATGTATGACACACAAATACTTACCAAGTCTGCGAGTAAACAGATATGATCAAATCGGTATCAATCTCACAGAGATTCCCGAGCCATTTCGAGAGATAATCTAGCCAGACACGTCATCGCTTGACAGAGGTAGGAACCACAGATCCCCTTATCACCAATGATGCAAATCATGCAGACTTTGAGAGCCAACACCGATTACTTGGAGGGAATTATGATCCAGAAACTTGTATTGTTTATCCTGAATATAAGAAGGATACGCTACAAGTTTTTGAAGCTCTGCTAAAATTGATCCAGCTGTAGTGAAACACTAAGCATCATATTCTCCCTGCAAACACCGTCTAAAAAAACGTCTAGATTTATGGCTGAATCCTCCTAATATCCAGATGAGAGGCTTTATTTATAATCTATAATAATTTTGACGAGCCAAGATGTGATGTGGGAGCAGCAGGACATCACGGCTAGCTCACAGTAAAGCAGCAGAGGGCTACTTAGCTGTTATCAATCCGTTGTCTGTGTTTGCGCTTATAATAATATCACTAATATTTGTTCAAAATTCAGGTCTCAATATGTATATAGTGTATTGGTGGCGGGGTTTTATGGGTGGAATAGAGCCCCCTCTGACGGGCATATTTGTCTGTATTTAGGACTTAAAATGCATTAAAAAGAAACCCATACAGGGTTTCCTCTTGATTGCCACTTAATACTGGGGGTGGGGGTGTGGCTAGTGGCGTGGTCAATATGACAATTTTGATTTGCAATGATGAATATATTATTTAAAAAGGCTGAACACATGTTTTGTATATTTAAAAACAGTGTTATTAGTTAATACCACTAATATGAATATTACAATTTTTGTTTATCAGAATCACAATCAGCTTTAACACAAAGAATATGACTTGTTAGACTGTGCTCTTTTTCAATGCAATTTTAATTGTTTCTGCTTATTGTACTTAGACTATACTTATGTGATGCAATTTAGTTTGCCAAATATGTAAACCGTCCTTTTGCCTTTTGCGTTAGATTTGGAAAAAAAGTGTTATTTTTCACAGTCACTGTAAAACTAACCACATTAAAGTACATTATTTGTACACACACACAGTGCACATACATGTAGGATTCACGTTAGATTAATAATATAATTTGGAATAAACTGAAAAAAGCAATACAATTAGGCAGAATGAAACTTGAGCTGTAATGCGGCTAGCTTAATGCTAACGTACAATGGACTAACTCATAGACGAGCTAACTCAAATTAGCATGGACAATCGCAGGGCACAGAGACAATCATTCACGCTAACGCGCACAGAGACAAATGTACACGCCACAAAGCGATGTTCGAAGACGCACACAGTGTAAAGTTAGATGTTGTCGGTAATGTCAAAAGACAAGAAATGCATTAATTAGCTTAAAATATCTTTCTCCAACTTTTTCTCCTTTTACTCTGTTTAGGTGTGCGACCAGTGACCAATGAAACACTATTAGGCATATAAAGTCAACTTGTTTTTCAATTCTACTGGTACTTTAAATTTTGAGCTTGAAAGAATAGTTTACTGAATATTTTTTGTTAATTTCTTGTTAAAACTCATGAATCAGGTGCATGCATGTTATATATTTGTGTTGTTTTGCAGGAATAACTCTGCAGAATGTGAACAAGCTGAACCTTCTGAGATTGGCCCCTGGCGGTCATGTTGGACGCTTCTGCATCTGGACAGAGAGTGCTTTCCGCAAGCTGGATGAACTGTATGGCACCTGGCGTAAAGCGTCCACCCTCAAAGTTGACTACAAGTAAGATTTTATTTTTTTTGCGCAAGTGTAAGCATTCTGGCAGAAAGTAGCATATTGCTATGATGAGCTTTTCTACTTCACGGTCCGTGTTTTTGAAACCTGTGATATGAATGAAGTTCTGAGTCAATTGACTGTCATATTGATAAACATGGTATTGTTCAGTCTTTACAATACTAATATATTTTTCCTAAATTAGCCTGCCAATGCACAAGATGACAAACACAGACCTGAGCAGGATTCTGAAGAGTGAGGAGGTCCAGAAAGCACTTCGTGCACCCAAGTAAGTACTGACTGAACATTTCTGACTTTTTGCGATTGCTATGATGATACTCTACTTTGGTCTGTGTTTCTGAATCCTGATATTAATTATAAGTCCTGAGCAATGAAATGATACAAGTATTCATTCATCGTTAATGGAAGAAATTAAAAGCTCATCTTCTCCCTGTAGCAAGAAGATCAACCGCAGAGTACTGAAGAAGAATCCCCTTAAGAACATTAGGGTTATGTTCAAACTGAACCCGCACGCCAAGACAGCAAGACGTCACGCCATTCTTCAGCATGACCCCAAGGTAAGAAACAACCACTCTTTGGTGTTTGGTACATTATGGGCCTGATTTACTAAAGGTTTGTGTGTATTAAAACATTTGCAAACTTGATAGCACGCGCAACGTGGAACTGATCTACTTAGCATGTGTAGAGGGGATTGCGTCTGTTAAGTGAGCTAAATAAGCCTTGTAATCCATTTTGCGTCTGTCTTCATTAATATGTAGATTACATGGTTTATAGTTTCAAGTTTTATTCACAATACCATATAACAAATACAATAGTAGTAAAATATCATCATTTTAAAGATGTTGGTACGTGAAAGGGTCCCCCAAATAAGCTAGAAGAAGCTTTTGACAGGGGGTCCAGAGGATAGAATATACATGAAATGATGGAATGATGGAACATGGTAGCAAGTACAACAACAAAAAACAAAACAAAAAACAACGCTATATGATTAACACAAGATAATAGTACTAAAGCAAGCATACACATACATACATACATTCATTCAACCATGCAAATCCCAACAGTAGTCTACCCTACATGAGGCATTAAATATACCGTATTTTCCGCACTATAAGGCGCACCGGATTATTAGCCGCACCTTCTATGAATTACATATTTCATAATTTTGTCCACCAATAAGCCGCCCCGGACTAAAAGCCGCGCCTACGCTGCGCTAAAGTGAATGTCAAAAAAACGCTGCGCTAAAGTGAATGTCAAAAAAACAGTCAGATAGTTCAGTCAAACTTTAATAATATATTGAAAACCAGCGTTCTAACAACTCTGTCCCAAAATGTACGCAAATGTGCAATCACAAACATAGTAAAATTCAAAATGGTGTAGAACAATAGCAACATAATGTTGCTCGAACGTTAATGTCACAACACACAAAATAAACATAGCGCTCACCTTCTGAAGTTATTCTTCATTCGTAAATCCTTCGAATTCTTCGTCTTCGGTGTCCGAATTGAAAAGTTGGGCGAATACGGGATCCAAAATGGCCGGTTCCGTCTCGTCGAAGTCACCGGAGTCAGTGTCACTGTTGTCCAGCAGTTCTGTGAATCCTGCCTTCCGGAAAGGTCGGACCACAGTTGTGACCGAAACTATCTGCCCAGGCATTTACGATCCACTGGCAGATGTTGGCGTATGTCGACCGGCGCTATCTGCCCGTCTTAGTGAAGGTGTGTTCGCCTTCGGAGCTGTGTGAAAAAAGCCACCCGGCCTCTTCGCGTAAACTTCCCTTAACCACTCGCTCATCTTTTCTTCATCCATCCATCCCTTCGAGTTAGCTTTTATGATGACGCCGGCTGGAAAGGTCTCTTTTGGATGGGTGGAAGTTAGCATGGCAAGCTAGAACCACAGTGAAGGATGACTTCTCATTCCCTGTGGAGCGAATATTCACCGTACGTGCTCCCGTTCCACAGTGCGGTTCAGTTGCTGTGAAATACGGTAGTAATCCGTGTGCGGATGGAGAGATTGCGTCTTTTTATGAACCGGATCGTTTTGTAGGAGCCATTTTGTGGTCTTTACAGATGTAAACAGGAAATGAAACGTACGGTGATATCCGCGCGTTTTTTCTTCTTCTTCCGGGGGCGGGTGAAGCGCTTCCTGTTCTATGGGGGCGGGTGAAGCGCTTCCTGTTCTATGGGGGCGGGTGCTTTCCTTGGCGGTTGCTTGCGTAGAAGAAGAAGCGCTTCCTGTTCTACCGGGAAAAAAGATGGCGGCTGTTTACCGAAGTTGCGAGACCGAAACTTTATGAAAATGAATCGTAATAAAGCGCACCGGGTTATTAGGCGCACTGTCAGCTTTTGAGAAAAATTGTGGTTTTTAGGTGCGCCTTATAGTGCGGAAAATACGGTAGGTGGTTAATAGATAAGTTTTTAGTTTATTTTTGAAGTTGGAGAATGGATACAGCATCTTGAGGCTCTCATTAAGCCGGTTCCAAATCTTTGGTCCCCTGCATACAACACTTCGAGCGGTACAATCCAGTAAACGATGTTTCCCTGATATCAAATCTAAGTTACGAGTGTTGTGGGCATGCTGGGGATGGTAGATAGGAACCAAGCTACAGAGCCTTAAATTCAGCCTGTAAATGACTTGATAGGTTAAACAAGCATTTTGATAAATATTGAACTCTGTCAGTCTTAAGAGATGATAATTATGGAATAGATGTCGAGTGGGGGCATTAAACTTGGACCATGACAGGGCCCGTATAATTTTCTTTTGCATAGATTCTAATTTGTGGAGGTAGGTAGGGAAGGTGTTACACCAGATGACATTACAGTAGTTTAGATGTGGTTCAAAGAGAGTTTTATATAGTGTGAGTAGAGCATAAAGAGGAAGATAATGACGAAGGTGAAAGAACAGGCCAACATATTTGGATAATTTGTTTAACAGATGGCTAATGTGACATTTGAAATTGAGGTATTCGTCAATGATGACCCCCAGGAATTTTGTGGAGTACACTCTCTGTATTTCCTGCCCATTGATGTTGATATGGCAGTGCTCAGTATTTGTCCGGTTTTTATTAGAACGAAATAGAATAAAATTTGTTTTATTTACATTAAGTGAGAGCTTATTGCATTTGAACCAGGAATCTACTTTCACAAGCTTTGAATTGACAGTTACTTGTAGATCGTGTAGGCTCCTGTGTGAGGTAAACAAATTTGTATCGTCAGCAAAAATTATTTTATGAAAAGTTTCGGAGGAGTTTACAAAATCATTTATGTATAGGATAAAAAGGAGAGGCCCCAAGATGGATCCCTGGGGAACCCCATAATTTATGGTCATACAGGGTGAATTGTGATCATTGACGCATACACATTGCTGCCTTCCGTATAGGTAAGAGCGGAACCAATCGAGAGGTACCCCTCTGACACCATAGTGATATAGTTTATACAATAAGATCTCAAAGTCTATTGTGTCAAAGGCCTTGGATAGATCCAAAAAAATGCCAATACCGCATTTTCCTTCTTCAATACAGTCATTGACCTTTTCCAAAAGGTCGAGTATAGCCATACAGGTGGTGCTTTTTTTACGAAAACCATATTGGGAGGGGACAAGGATATTTAGTTTTTCCAGAAAGCCATTCAGTCGGTTATAGACCACTTTCTCAAATATTTTTGAAAATGTTGGTAAAATTGAAATTGGCCTATAATTGTTCATATTATTTTTATCACCTGATTTAAAAATTGGGATTATTTTTATACATGCTGATCGTCAGAACGCCCACAAACTAGGAGAGGATGTAAATGTTATACAGCACGCACAATGTGATTTATCAACACATCAGTTTTATGTAGCACCTCTGAGAAGTATGTGCAAACTGACACTTGGTACTCGTGCTGCAAAGAGTCCATAGACAGAATCCTCCGTCCCATTGCAGAGTTTCCCCTAGGATTGCCAAGATACCTGTGGTGGGGGACGTAGTCACTATGGCGCCATTGTATGATTTGCACAATTGGCTATATGATTTTCTTTAAAAAGGCTCAAAAATGTATGCAGTATATACATTTCAAACAAATCTGGTAATTAGTATTAACATTTTTACATTATATCAATGTAGCTTTTTTCCCCATTCTTGCTGCTTATTGTACAACGTACTGAGAATTTTTGAATTGTCTAGAGATTTTAAGTGACTTTTTCTTTATTAAAAATGACTAGCAACAAAGCCAGCTTTTTTCTGGTGTTATAATAGAATTTACCTGTGTTTAGAACTTATGTCCCCAACGAAAAGCGAGTTGCAGCCAGCATGAAGTCACACTTGTTTGGCACTGCTGCTCCAGTTGGACTTTCTTTCTTTAAAAGCCTCCACTGTCCTCTTAATATTTGCACATTTTGTAGATCGCTGTCCGCGGGTATACCTTGTTTATATTATGTCTACATAGCACACGTGTGGATTATGCTCCAATTGAGTGCGTCATCTTCACATCAAAACATCCGGTTTCAGCTGCGCCGTTTTTGGTGGTGAAAGTAATTTTTTCGACAGCTTAATTTTAATGCTTCGCTTGTCAATAGTGCACAAATAATATATATCCATTCATATTGTAACGACCTGCTGGTGGTGATTTATGTTCGTGTGGTTTTGGTTTTGATAATTTTTCCCATGATCTCAAACACAGAAGCATGGAGACGTAAGTGTTTGCACGGGAGAAAAAACCTGTTGGAATTGGGCCAGCTTTTACTATAACATTCGCAGGTTAAAATAGCAAGCGTCTGACTTTTTCTGGAGGCTACAATGCATTAATTAGTTTTCATGTAAAACCCTTATTTTTAAGGAGTGGGGCTATGATTTTACTGTGGCGGTGCACCACATTCAGTTACATTATAGCGAAACCCTACACGGTCTGTTAGGAAAAAACGTTAAAACATATTGCCTACTGAACACCCTTTTTTATAATTTTATAACTGCATGCAAGGTGATTTAAGGGGCTTATTAAATTAATACGTTTTGGTGTTTGCTGGTGTTTTTTAATGGTTTGTTTTTTTACTCATAACATATCAAATACATTTTAAAATATGCATTTTTGCATCTTGAGCTCAGTAAGTGCGGCCCCTCTCCCAGTAGCACACCTTCAGCGATTTTAAATAAAATAAATAGTAGGTTCCCATTTAGATGCATTTTGGACTGTCTAAAATGCCTATAAAAAGGGATACATGCATCTTTAAAAACTGCACACGCCACAGGTAGGAGCATGATAAATGTGTGTGTGTGTGGTACGCGCACAATCCTAATTTTATATAAAGCTGTCCGCAAGACGCTTTAATTGTACACAATGTTAGAGCATATGCAACACGCCCAATAATAGTACTTGCAATTTTATAGATTGCATGTGCTGTTTAGCGTGTGGTATTAGGATCTTAGTAAATCCGGCCTTACGGCTTTATCCAACTGAAATTGTTTGTTCCCTACAGATCAAGGCAAAAATGCTGAAACCTAAGAAGAAGCCTGGAAAGAAAGGAGCACCTAAGAAAATCAAGGCATAAATTTATACTTGCTGACTGGAGTTCATTAAGAAAATAAATAATTGGTTTCAAGTCAGAGGAGTTGGGCCTTTCATTCACATTGTTCAGCTTGTATTCTGGGGTTGAACTCCTGGCATTGAGATTTAACACCAGTCAGGAGTATTCCTAAATGAACATAAGGTATGTGCTTAATGTTTCCACCTACTCATAATAAATAGTACCCAAATGTTGGCGTGGTTAAAGGCACTTGCAAGTGGTAGACTACTTCAGTTGACCCTTTCTGTATCTGTCTCAAAAGAACTTGGAAAGAGCTCAAGATTCAAAGGTGAACTACCTGGCATGAGTACTGACTTTCATGATGGTCATTGATCCCATTGTAACTTTTTTTAACAGGCATCACTCTGCAAAACAAGAACCAATTGATCCCACATGATACTTGCCCATATCATTAAGCCTACTGCTTTATTAAAGCCAACTACAAGTGAGTGAATTTTTTTTCAGACGGTAGGATTACTGTCTCATGAGTTAAGATAGTTCACCAATCAGTGTATCTGACACCTGTATAAATGAACTTCTGAGTCTTAAAGGAGATTTTTGCCTATCATTCACAATCATGAGAGACAAGAACAAGTCTTTTTCTTTTTTAGGATTATAAAGATAAACGCTTGCAAGATGTGGCTAGTGGGAATGTCAACAAAACAGTGATTGTACTGACACTTCTACTTGCTGCTCTCTGTTCAACAACTCACTGTTCGAGTTAGTCCAACTGTAGCCATCTCACTTTGTTCCCTCGGAAACTCTGTTTAGTCTTCTTTACTTGGCGCACCATTGATTCGTTAATGTTAAATTCTCTCGCTGCTGCTGTATTCCCGTGTTCTACTGCGTGGCTGATCGCCTTGAGTTTAAACTGCGTCGTAAGCGTGTCTCTTAATAGGAGCCATTTTTGGGTCTTTACGTAAAGTTTAGGTCTCGCAACTACGGCAAGCAGCCGACAACTTCCTTTTTCCCCCCGTAGAAGAAGCGCGGGGAAAAATGAAGTCGGATTGTAAGCGATAGGCAGAATTCCAAAAAAAAATTGCAGTTCCTCTTTAAGACACCATGGTTATGAAGTTTGACCAGTTCAACTTGCAATTTGTCACATTCCAGCCTGTCTGTGCACAAAATGACCAACCTTGGAAGAATTCTTAAGCGCAAGAGGATCCAGTCTTAAAACACCAAATAAGTGCTACTAATTTAGTTTGCATGTTTGCTTTGTAGTTAAGCCAACTGATGATACTCCACTTCTGGTCCGTGTTTCTGAATCCTGATCTTTTGGAAGTCCTGAGCAATGCCATAGCCTGCACTAAAGCTGAATTGGTGTTGCAAGATGTCACTAAGTGCCGTTTTCTTCTTACTAGATCAACCTTGGAAGAATTCTGAAGCGCAAGAGGATCCAGTCTTAAAACACCAAGTAAGTGCTATTAATTTAGTTTGCATGTTTGCTTTGTAGCTAAGTCAACTGATGATACTCCACTTCTGGTCTGTGTTTCTGAATCCTGATCATATGGAAGTCCTGAGCAATGCAATAGCCGGCACTAAAGCTGAATTGGTGTTGCAAGATGTCACTAAGTGCTGTTTTGTTCTTTTTACAGCTGGATCAACAGGCCACACAGCCAGGGGAAGAATGCAACTGGAATAATGGTGTCCAAACTACGGCCCGCCAAAGTCTTCACTGCGCCCTGTGAGGCGTTACAAGTCAGAAGCTTGGCCTGCGGTGTATTTCAGTCGAATTGACTTATCTGACTTGTTTGAATTGGGAAGGTTTCACAGCCCCCATGTGGCAGTTGATGGAATTGACCACAAGTTTGTTCTCATCATATTTGGCACAGTATCAATTTATATACACAGTAGATATGACCTAATCCTAACAACTTTTCCCACTTCTGGTATAAATTAACTATAAACAACAAATAAAGTCAACACATGGTTGCATATAACACATCTAGCACCTGTGTGCTAGATGTGTCGGTAATGTCAAAAGACAAGAAATGCATTAATTAGCTTAAAATATCTTTCTCCAACTTTTTCTCCTTTTACTCTGTTTAGGTGTGCGACCAGTGACCAATGAAACACTATTAGGCATATAAAGTCAACTTGTTTTTCAATTCTACTGGTACTTTAAATTTTGAGCTTGAAAGAATAGTTTACTGAATATTTTTTGTTAATTTCTTGTTAAAACTCATGAATCAGGTGCATGCATGTTATATATTTGTGTTGTTTTGCAGGAATAACTCTGCAGAATGTGAACAAGCTGAACCTTCTGAGATTGGCCCCTGGCGGTCATGTTGGACGCTTCTGCATCTGGACAGAGAGTGCTTTCCGCAAGCTGGATGAACTGTATGGCACCTGGCGTAAAGCGTCCACCCTCAAAGTTGACTACAAGTAAGATTTTATTTTTTTTGTGCAAGTGTAAGCATTCTGGCAGAAAGTAGCATATTGCTATGATGAGCTTTTCTACTTCACGGTCCGTGTTTTTGAAACCTGTGATATGAATGAAGTTCTGAGTCAATTGACTGTCATATTGATAAACATGGTATTGTTCAGTCTTTACAATACTAATATATTTTTCCTAAATTAGCCTGCCAATGCACAAGATGACAAACACAGACCTGAGCAGGATTCTGAAGAGTGAGGAGGTCCAGAAAGCACTTCGTGCACCCAAGTAAGTACTGACTGAACATTTCTGACTTTTTGCGATTGCTATGATGATACTCTACTTTGGTCTGTGTTTCTGAATCCTGATATTAATTATAAGTCCTGAGCAATGAAATGATACAAGTATTCATTCATCGTTAATGGAAGAAATTAAAAGCTCATCTTCTCCCTGTAGCAAGAAGATCAACCGCAGAGTACTGAAGAAGAATCCCCTTAAGAACATTAGGGTTATGTTCAAACTGAACCCGCACGCCAAGACAGCAAGACGTCACGCCATTCTTCAGCATGACCCCAAGGTAAGAAACAACCACTCTTTGGTGTTTGGTACATTATGTGTATTAAAACATTTGCAAACTTGATAGCACGCGCAACGCTGATCTACTTAGCATGTGTAGAGGGGATTGCGCAATGTCTGTTAAGTGAGCTAAATAAGGCTTGTAATCCATTTTGCGTCTGTCTTCATTAATATGTAGATTACATGCTGATCGCCCACAAACTAGGAGAGGATGTAAATGTTATACAGCACGCACAATGTGATTTATCAACACATCAGTTTTATGTAGCACCTCTGAGAAGTACCGTATTTTCCGCACTATAAGGCGCACCGGATTATTAGCCGCACCTTCTATGAATTACATATTTCATAATTTTGTCCACCAATAAGCCGCCCCGGACTATAAGCCGCGCCTACGCTGCGCTAAAGTGAATGTCAAAAAAACGCTGCGCTAAAGTGAATGTCAAAAAAACAGTCAGATAGTTCAGTCAAACTTTAATAATATATTGAAAACCAGCGTTCTAACAACTCTGTCCCAAAATGTACAAATGTGCAATCACAAACATAGTAAAATTCAAAATGGTGTAGAGCAATAGCAACATACCGGTAATGTTGCTCGAACGTTAATGTCACAACACACAACACACAAAATAAACATAGCGCTCACTTTCTGAAGTTATTCTTCATTCGTACCGGTAAATCCTTCGAATTCTTCGTCTTCGGTGTCCGAATTGAAAAGTTGCGCAAGCGTGGGTTCCAAAATGGCCGGCTCCGTCTCTTCGAAGTCATCGGATTCAGTGTCGCTGTTGTTGTGCAGCAGTTCTGTGAATCCTGCCTTCCGGAAAGCTCGGACCACAGTTGTGACAGAAATATCTGCCCAGGCATTTACAATCCACTGGCAGATGTTGGCGTATGTCGTCCGGCGTTGTCTGCCCGTCTTAGTGAAGGTGTGTTCGCCTTCGGTCATCCATTTTTCCCACGCAGTTCGCAGTCGTGATTTGAATGCCCTGTTGACACCAATATCCAGCGGTTGGAGTTCTTTGGTTAATCCACCCGGAATGACGGCGAGTGTTGTATTTGTGTGCTTCACTTGTTTTTTGACACCATCTGTGATGTGGGCGCGCATAGAGTCGTATATCAACATGGACGGAGCAGCGTGAAAAAAGCCACCCGGCCTCTTCGCGTAAACTTCCCTTAACCACTCGCTCATCTTTTCTTCATCCATCCATCCCTTCGAGTTAGCTTTTATGATGACGCCGGCTGGAAAGGTCTCTTTTGGCAAGGTCTTCCTTTTGAATATCACCATGGGAGGAAGTTTCTGGCCATTAGCATGGCAAGCTAGAACCACAGTGAAGGACGACTTCTCATTCCCGGTGGTGCGAATATTCACCGTACGTGCTCCCGTTGTATCAACAGTGCGGTTCACAGGAATATCAAAAGTCAGTGGAACCTCGTCCATGTTGATAATGTTCTCTGGCCGGATCTTTTTTTCCGCTATCTTCTTTTTACAATATGCACGGAAAGTAGCCAGCTTTTCTTTAAAGTCGTTAGGCAGTTGCTGTGAAACAGTGGTCCGTGTGCGGATGGAGAGATTGCGTCTTTTCATAAACCGGAAACACCAAGAAGCACCACCTTTAAAATCATCCAGGTGAAGTTCGCTTGCTAGCGTTGTTGCCTTCATTCGAATAGTGATGGTGCTGACACTTCTGCTTGCTGCTCTCTGCTCAACAACCCACTGTTCGAGTTCGTCCTCCAACTGTTGCCATCGTGCTTTGTTCCCTCGGAAGCTCTGTTTTGTCTTCTTTACCTGGCGCAGGTCATCTTCTTGCTTCCTCCACCTACGCACCATTGATTCATTTATGTTATATTCTCTTGCTGCTGCTCTATTTCCGTGTTCTTCGGCATGACTTATTGCCTTAAGTTTAAATTCTGCGTTATAAGCGTGTCGTTTAGTAGGAGCCATTTTGTAGTCTGGTCTTTACAGATGTAGACACACAAAGGAAATGAAACGAAATATCCGCGCGCTTCTTTTTCTTCCGGGGGCGGGCGGTAGCGCTTCCTGTTCTATGGGGGCGGGTGCTTACCTTGCGGTTGCTTGCGTAGAAGAAGAAGCACTTCCTGTTCTACCGGGAAAAAAGATGGCGGCTGTTTACCGAAGTTGCGAGATCGAAACTTTATGAAAATGAATCGTAATAAAGCGCACCGGGTTATAAGGCGCACTGTTAGCTTTTGAGAAAATTTGTGGTTTTTAGGTGCGCCTTATAGTGCGGAAAATACGGTATGTGCAAACTGACACACTTGGTACTCGTGCTGCAAAGAGTCCATAGACAGAATCCTCCGTCCCATTGCAGAGTTTCCCCTAGGATTTCCAAGATACCTGTGGTGGGGGGCGTAGTCACTATGGCGCCATTGTATAATTTGCACAATTGGCTATATGATTTTCTTTTAAAAGACTCAAAAATGTATGCAGTATATACATTTCAAACAAATCTGGTAATTAGTATTAACATTTTTACATTATATCAATGTAGCTTTTTTCCCATTCTTGCTCCTTATTGTACAATGTACTTTGAGAATTTTTGAATTGTCTAGAGACTTTAAGTGACTTTTTCTTCATTAAAAATGACTAGCAAGTGTTATAATAGAATTTACCTGTGTTTAGAACTTCTGTCCCCCGATGTCCCCAACGAAAAGCGAGTTGCAGCCAGCATGAAGTCACACTTGTTTGGCACTGCTGCTCCAGTTGGACTTTCTTTCTTTAAAAGCCTCCACTGTCCTCTTAATATTTGCACATTTTGTAGATCGCTGTCTGCGGGTATACCTTGTTTATATTATGTCTACATAGCACACGTGTGGATTATGCTCCAATTGAGTGCGTCCTCTTCACATCAAAACATCCGGTTTCAGCTGCGCCGTTTTTGGTGGTGAAAATAATTTTTTCGACAACTTAAATTTGATGCTTCGCTTGTCAATAGTGCACAAATAATATATATCCATTCATATTGTAACGACCTGCTGGTGGTGATTCATGTTCTTTTGGTTTTGATAATTTTTCCCATGATCTCAAACACACAGAGGCGAAAGTTAGCACGGGAGAAAAAACCTGTTTGAATTGGGCCAGCTTTTACTATAACATTCTCAGGTTAAAATAGCAAGCGTCTGACTTTTTCTGGAGGCTACAATGCATTAATTATTCCATGTAAAACCCTTATTTTTAAGGAGTAGGGGCTATGATTTTACTGTGGCGGTGCACCACGTTCAGTTACATTATAGCGAAACCCTAACATGTCAGCATATTTACACGGTCTGTCAGGAAAAAATGTTAAAACCAATGTTCCCTCTAATTGTTCATGTGTCTGAGCAAACACAAACACTCCCTGAGCATTCAGTGGAGCACATGTGAGCAACATCACACGTGGCAATACCAGCAGCACACCTGTCTCAAACCAATCTTTTATAATAACACTCAAATGAGAGGAGTCATTTTCATGAGATTATTTTGTAATATTAGTGATTTGGCCCACTTGTAATGAAAATAAAAGAAATCTTGTTTTTCATAAGCGATGGATTAGTATTGTACAATATGTCTGGGTGGGGGTCCTGCTTTGGAAATCATTTGTACCCCTTTCAGAGATCACATTATGTTGCCCTTAAACATCCTCATGTTGCACAATGAAATGTAAGCATAGGATAAAGTGTGCATTCCTGTAACTTTCTCTAGTAACAGCATTCCATGATTAATATCAATAAATTAACATTAATAATAAATGACAGTAGAATAAGCACACGTAAGACTGAGGAGTCATAGTGTAACTGTGTGGTGTTTGACTTGTCTGACTTTTTGTGTGGCCATAAACGCACCAGTGGCTTAGTGGTATGCGTGTTAGTGACAGATGACAAGTTGGTTTTGGCCTGGTTTGTACGGCAGAAAATGACTAGTTTTTCGAGATAGAATTTTTTTACTCATGTTTTTTGTGTGGTTATGGCTGAATATAAAAAGTTTTGCTGAATAAAGTGATCGATATAATTCCTATCCTCGAAGCATCTCGTAACCCTTGTTACAATAATTGAACGGTGTTGACGAACACTGTTAAATCCGCTTGTTGTCACTGTCACTCAGAGTTGCATTGCAAAATTACACAGAATAAATGTTTAGTTTGTTTAGAATTCAGATGGGTTTGATTTTGGTGCGCGGCATATATTTGCTATGCGCAGGGGACGCTTGAGCAGTGCGCAATTGCACAGGCGCGCACCTTTAGAGGGAACGTTGGTTAAAACATATTGCCTACTGAAAACCCTTTTTTATAATTTTATAACTGCATGCAAAGTGATTTAAGGGGCTTATTAAATTAATACGTTTTGGTGTCTGCTGGTGTTTTTTAATGGTTTGTTTTGTTATTCATAACATATCAAATACATTTTAAAATATGCATTTTTGTGTCTTGAGCTCAGAAAGTGCGGCCCCTCTCCCAGTAGCACACCTTCAGCGATTTTAAATAAAATAAAAAATAGTAGGTTCCCATTTAGATGCATTTTGGACTGTCTAAAATGCCTATAAAAAGGGATACCGTACATGCATCTTTAAAAACTGCACACGCCACAGGTAGGAGCATGATAAAATTGAGTGTGCAGGAAACAATAGTATCTCCGTGTGTGTGTGTGTGTGTGTGAGTGTGTGTGAATAGTACGCGCACAATCCTCATTTTATATAAAGCTGTCCGCAAGACGCTTGAATTGTACAGTTAGAGCACATGCAACATGCCCAATAATAGTACTTGCAATTTTATAGATTGCATGTGCTGTTTAGCGTGTGGTATTAGGATCTTAGTAAATCCGGCCTTACGGCTTTATCCAACTGAAATTGTTTGTTCCCTACAGATCAAGGCAAAAATGCTGAAACCTAAGAAGAAGCCTGGAAAGAAAGGAGCACCTAAGAAAATCAAGGCATAAATTTATACTTGCTGACTGGAGTTCATTAAGAAAATAAATAATTGGTTTCAAGTCAGAGGAGTTGGGCCTTTCATTCACATTGTTCAGCTTGTATTCTGGGGTTGAACTCCTGGCATTGAGATTTAACACCAGTCAGGAGTATTCCTAAATGAACATATGGTATGTGCTTAATGTTTCCACCTACCGGTACTCATAATAAATAGTACCCAAATGTTGGCGTGGTTAAAGGCACTTGCAAGTGGTAGACTACTTCAGTTGACCCTTTCTGTATCTGTCTCAAAAGAACTTGGAAAGAGCTCAAGATTCAAAGGTGAACTACCTGGCATGAGTACTGACTTTCATGATGGTCATTGATCCCATTGTAACTTTTTTTAACAGGCATCACTCTGCAAAACAAGAACCAATTGATCCCACATGATACTTTCCCAATATCATCAAGCCTACTGCTTTATTAAAGCCAACTACAAGTGAGTTAGTTTTTCAGACGGTAAGATTACTTACTTAGTTTAAAAATAATCCACCAATCCGTGTATCTGACACCTGTATAAATGAACTTCTGAGTCTTAAGAGATTTTTGCCTATCGTTCACAATCTTTTTTAGGATTATAAATAAAACGCTTGCAAGATGTGGCTAATGGGAATGTCAACAAAACAGTGATTGTACTGACACTTCTACTTGCTGCTCTCTGTTCAACAACTCACTGTTCGAGTTTGTCCTCCAATTGTAGCCATCTCACTTTGTTCCCTCGGAAACTCTGTTTAGTCTTTTTTACTTGGCGCACCATTGATTCGTTAATGTTAAATTCTTTCGCTGCTGCTCTATTCCCGTGTTCTACTGCGTGGCTGATCGCCTTGAGTTTAAACTGCGTCGTAAGCGTGTCTCTTAATAGGAGCCATTTTTGGGTCTTTACGTAAAGTTTAGGTCTCGCAACTACGGCAAGCAGCCGACAACTTCCTTTTTCCCCCGTAGAAGAAGCGCGGGGAATAATGAAGTCGGATTGTAAGCGATAGGCAGAATTCCAAAAAAAGTGCAGTTCCTCTTTAAGACACCATGGTTATGAAGTTTGACCAGTTCAACTTGCAATTTGTCACATTCCAGCCTGTCTGTGCACAAAATGACCAACCTTGGAAGAATTCTTAAGCGCAAGAGGATCCAGTCTTAAAACACCAAATAAGTGCTACTAATTTAGTTTGCATGTTTGCTTTGTAGCTAAGCCAACTGATGATACTCCACTTCTGGTCCGTGTTTCTGAATCCTGATCTTTTGGAAGTCCTGAGCAATGCCATAGCCAGCACTAAAGCTGAATTGACGTTGCAAGATGTCACTAAGTGCCGTTTTCTTCTTTTTACTAGATGACCAACCTTGGAAGAATTGTGAAGCGCAAGAGCATCCAGTCTTAAAACACCAAGTGCTACTAATTTAGTTTGCATGTTTGCTTTGTAGCTAAGTCAACTGATGATACTCCACTTTTGGTCTGTGTTTCTGAATCCTGATCTTTTGGAAGTCCTGAGCAATGCCATAGCCAGCACTAAAGCTGAATTGACGTTGCAAGATGTCACTAAGTGCCGTTTTCTTCTTTTTAGTAGATGACCAACCTTGGAAGAATTCTTAAGCGCAAGAGGATCCAGTCTTAAAACACCAAGTAAGTGCTACTAATTTAGTTTGCATGTTTGCTTTGTAGTTAAGCCAACTGATGATACTCCACTTCTGGTCCGTGTTTCTGAATCCTGATCTTTTGGAAGTCCTGAGCAATGCCATAGCCGGCCGGCACTAAGGCTGAATTGGTGTTGCAAGATGTCACTAAGTGCCGTTTTCTTCTTTTTACTAGATGACCAACCTTGGGAGAATTCTGAAACGCAAGAGGATCCAGTCTTAAAACGCCAAGTAAGTGCTATTAATTGAGTTTGCATGTTTGCTTTGTAGCTAAGCCAACTGATGATACTCCACTTCTGGTCCGTGTTTCTGAATCCTGATCTTTTGGAAGTCCTGAGCAATGCAATAGCCAGCACTAAAGCTGAATTGGTGTTGCAAGATGTCACTAAGTGCTGTTTTGTTCTTTTTACTAGATGACCAACCTTGGAAGAATTCTTAAGCGCAAGAGGATCCAGTCTTAAAACACCAAGTAAGTGCTACTAATTTAGTTTGCATGTTTGCTTTGTAGTTAAGCCAACTGATGATACTCCACTTCTGGTCCGTGTTTCTGAATCCTGATCTTTTGGAAGTCCTGAGCAATGCAATAGCCGGCACTAAAGCTGAATTGACGTTGCAAGATGTCACTAAGTGCCGATTTCTTCTTTTTACTAGATGACCAACCTTGGAAGAATTGTGAAGCGCAAGAGCATCCAGTCTTAAAACACCAAGTAAGTGCTACTAATTTAGTTTGCATGTTTGCTTTGTAGCTAAGTCAACTGATGATACTCCACTTTTGGTCTGTGTTTCTGAATCCTGATCATATGGAAGTCCTGAGCAATGCCATAGCCAGCACTAAGGCTGAATTGGTGTTGCAAGATGTCACTAAGTGCCGTTTTCTTCTTTTTACTAGATGACCAACCTTGGGAGAATTCTGAAACGCAAGAGGATCCAGTCTTAAAACGCCAAGTAAGTGCTATTAATTGAGTTTGCATGTTTGCTTTGTAGCTAAGCCAACTGATGATACTCCACTTCTGGTCCGTGTTTCTGAATCCTGATCTTTTGGAAGTCCTGAGCAATGCCATAGCCAGCACTAAAGCTGAATTGACGTTGCAAGATGTCACTAAGTGCCGTTTTCTTCTTTTTACTAGATGACCAACCTTGGAAGAATTCTTAAGCGCAAGAGGATCCAGTCTTAAAACACCAAGTAAGTGCTACTAATTTAGTTTGCATGTTTGCTTTGTAGTTAAGCCAACTGATGATACTCCACTTCTGGTCCGTGTTTCTGAATCCTGATCTTTTGGAAGTCCTGAGCAATGCCATAGCCGGCACTAAAGCTGAATTGACGTTGCAAGATGTCACTAAGTGCCGATTTCTTCTTTTTACTAGATGACCAACCTTGGAAGAATTGTGAAGCGCAAGAGCATCCAGTCTTAAAACACCAAGTAAGTGCTACTAATTTAGTTTGCATGTTTGCTTTGTAGCTAAGTCAACTGATGATACTCCACTTTTGGTCTGTGTTTCTGAATCCTGATCATATGGAAGTCCTGAGCAATGCCATAGCCAGCACTAAAGCTGAATTGACGTTGCAAGATGTCACTAAGTGCCGTTTTCTTCTTTTTACTAGATGACCAACCTTGGAAGAATTGTGAAGCGCAAGAGCATCCAGTCTTAAAACACCAAGTAAGTGCTACTAATTTAGTTTGCATGTTTGCTTTGTAGCTAAGTCAACTGATGATACTCCACTTTTGGTCTGTGTTTCTGAATCCTGATCTTTTGGAAGTCCTGAGCAATGCCATAGCCAGCACTAAAGCTGAATTGACGTTGCAAGATGTCACTAAGTGCCGTTTTCTTCTTTTTAGTAGATGACCAACCTTGGAAGAATTCTTAAGCGCAAGAGGATCCAGTCTTAAAACACCAAGTAAGTGCTACTAATTTAGTTTGCATGTTTGCTTTGTAGTTAAGCCAACTGATGATACTCCACTTCTGGTCCGTGTTTCTGAATCCTGATCTTTTGGAAGTCCTGAGCAATGCCATAGCCGGCCGGCACTAAGGCTGAATTGGTGTTGCAAGATGTCACTAAGTGCCGTTTTCTTCTTTTTACTAGATGACCAACCTTGGGAGAATTCTGAAACGCAAGAGGATCCAGTCTTAAAACGCCAAGTAAGTGCTATTAATTGAGTTTGCATGTTTGCTTTGTAGCTAAGCCAACTGATGATACTCCACTTCTGGTCCGTGTTTCTGAATCCTGATCTTTTGGAAGTCCTGAGCAATGCAATAGCCAGCACTAAAGCTGAATTGGTGTTGCAAGATGTCACTAAGTGCTGTTTTGTTCTTTTTACAGCTGGATCAACAGGCCACACAGCCAGGGGAAGAATGCAACTGGAATAATGGTGTCCAAACTACGGCCCGCCAAAGTCTTCACTGCGCCCTGTGAGGCGTTACAAGTCAGAAGCTTGGCCTGCGGTGTATTTCAGTCGAATTGACTTATCTGACTTGTTTGAATTGGGAAGGTTTCACAGCCCCCATGTGGCAGTTGATGGAATTGACCACAAGTTTGTTCTCAAATCATATTTGGCACAGTATCAATTTATATACACAGATATGACCTAATCCTAACAACTTTTCCCACTTATGGTGTAAATGATCTATAAACAACAAATAAAGTCAACACATGGTTGCATATAACACATCTAACACCTGTGTGGAGTTTGCATGTTCTACCCGTGACTGCGTGGGTTCCCTCTGGGTACTCAGCTTCCTCCCACCTCCAAAGACTTGCACCTGTGGATAGGTTGATGGGCAACACTAAATTGGCCCTAGTGCAGGGGTCTCAAACTCAATTTACCTGGGGGCCACTGGATGCAGAAACTGGGTGAGGCTGGGCTGCAAGAAAAGATTTCTTAAATAAAATCTAACATGCACTTTTTAATGAATTCACCTTTGAATGGCTATCCCGCCATAGCAACATACTTGCCAACCCTCACAATTTTTCCGGGAGACTCCCAAATTTCAGTGCTTCCCACAATCTCCCGGGGCAACCATTCTCCCGAATTTGTCCCGATTTTCACCCGGACAACAATATTAAGGGCGTGCCGTGATAGCACTGCCTTTAACGTCCTCAACAACCTGGCGTCGCGTCCGCTTTTTCACCATACCAACAGCGTGCCAGCCCAGTCACATGTTGTATGAGGCTTCTGCAGACACACGTAAGTGACTGCAAGACATACTTGATCAATAGCCATACAGGTCACACTGAGGGTGGCTGTATAAACAACTTTAACACTGTTACACATATGCGCCACGCTGTGAACCCACACCAAACAAGAATGTATGGTGTGGGTATCCTTCAGTTATGAGTTAACTCCAGAGGTGTGGACTCGAGTCACATGACTTGGACTTGAGTCATGAATTTGATGACTTTAGACTCGACTTGACAAAATGTAAAAAGACTTGCAACTCGACTTAGACTTTAACATCAATGACTTGTGACTTCACTTGGACTTGAGCCTTTTGAATTGACATGACTTGCTACTTTCCCCAAAACCCAAAGATGAAAAAGTTATTCGGGAGCGCTCCGTATTTTTCATTGTGTACTTGTCTATCAGCGTTGCGTGTGTCAGCTGGTGTGGTCTCAGTACAACAGCCAATCAAATTAGATCTACTTTGTTTTCATCACACAGCATTCATCCAATCAAATTGCAGGACAACCAACGAAGAAGACATGTCCAAACCACACGCCAGTGAACAAAAAATGATACCTAAAATAATTTCGTTTGGGTATAAAAATTACGAGGTGGTCAACACAAAACGGTTTGCAGTATGCAACACATGCGGTTCGAAAATTACTGATGGAGAGGCAATAACTTCCAACTTCGTCCGGCATTTGAAGTTGCACAAAGAACGGTAAGTTTTGAATGTAAGATAACGTTTATTGGCTAAGTAACGTGACTTTTATTTGCTGTGTAGTTAAATCAGTGAGGCTGTAAACTCACTGCTAACGTTATAACGTTATTGCAAACACGGGAATCTGTTGCAGTTCACTACCTTATTCATACTTTTTGTTCAGTGATTTTTTTCAAGCAGGGTTACGTTAGTCAATATATCACACGTAATGTTAGACGGCGGTCAGCAGCACCGCGTATTTTAGCCACCTAAAAAAAGACAAAAATAGTAAAATAAAGGTCAGTTAAAATGTATACTATATTATGAATATGTGTACCGTTTTAGCTAGCTTTCTGACATACTGTTGGTTGTTTACCTCAGCGGTCCCCAACCACCGGGCCGCGGCCCGGTACTGGTCCGTGGATCGATTGGTATCGGGCCGCACAAGAATTTTTATTTTTTTTCCTCTTTTTTTAATTAAATCAACATAAAAAACACAAGATACACTTACAAGTAGTGCACCAACCCAAAACAACTCTCTCCCCTTTTGTTCTGGGCATTGAACATGAAGACTCTTCCTTCACTGTTCCGAGTGGCCATGAGAGTCTTGGCAGTGCCTGCCTCCAGTGCTCCAGTGGAGCGAGTTTTCAGCCATGGTGGCATCATACTACGCCCCCATCGTGCACAAATGACTGACAGACTCTTGGCTAATTTGGTCTTTTGCAAATGCAATGCAGCATAGGGCCCTGACATATAAAAAGTACAACTTTTTTGTTATGTTCACGTATATGTCATGTTTTTTCAATGTTAACACTTTTGTACAAATAAGTACATTTGCACTTTATTTTTCAATGTGTTTGTTCTGTAAAGGAATGAGTTAATGTTTAAAATGACTGGTTAATAGTGCTATTATAAAGTGCAATGTCAGCACAATTTTCTTTCCTGCAATTTAAAATGCACTTGTTTTAATAAATAAATACAGCGTTTGAAAAGCATACACAATCTGTGTTAATATATTAGTCTGTGGTTAAAAGGACTTGAAAGGACTCGAAACTCAAAATGCAGGACTTAGGACTTGACTTGAGACTTTCCAGTCTTGACTTTGGACTTGACTCGGGGCTTGCCTGTCTTGACTCGGGACTTGACTCGGACTTGAGGGCAAAGACTTGAGACTTACTTGTGACTTGCAAAACAATGACTTGGTCCCACCTCTGGTTAACTCCTATTGAGTTTGACTCCAGGACATCAAAAGACATGCAAGAACTAGAATACCTCATAATGTAACTAGGAAAAATATTTCAAATCTTTCCCTATGAAGTGGCTTAAAACACTGTTATTGTTCCTGTAACCCCTTTGTTCAAATGTCTGTCCCACTTGGGGCATGGGTATCTTGTCTGACTCACACCATACACAGCCTTTCCTTGTCACATATTAATATTCCTGCTATCCATCCAGTAATTCCAAATGATCTGGCAGCGTGTTTGAAGAGGAATTTATTTACAAAAATCAAGGAACTAGAATAAACTGAATACTCGGGGGAGCGAAATAGAAAGCTGAGGTCCACAGACAGGTGAGGTAAAAGACGGTATGGTGGGGGCCGACCGCCCATGATGTGCCCGACGCGCTCTTTCCCCTTGTAGGCCTGTGTGGGAACTTTCCACCAACTGCAAAGGGTGCACAGTGACACACATCAATCACTGAAAATAATTGAATAAGCATGGATTTAAGTACGATTCTCTATTAGGCTCCTGCACTCTGTGTCCCTTTGGGGATCTCCTCAGCCTGACCTCGCTGGGTGGCTTGTTCTTCAGCTAGCGCCCTCTACCCACCAATTTAGGGTGTGGGAAGCTGGCTACCATGTTAAGCTTAGGCCTCACTAATACTTTGCTGAAGTGGTCTCAGCTGCTATGTCCCTGAGTCCTAGAGCCTGCTGGATGTCCGCAAAGCGCCGCCACGGCCAGCATTGAACATCCTGTAGGAGTACATGCGAGTGCCAATCCTCGGTGCACAGAAGTGTGGTTTGGAATGATGCCCGCCGTCCAGCAGACTGTAATGATGTGACCCCCCGCCCCTCCCATACAACTGTGAAGGCCAAAGGCCCACAGCAGCAGCCGGTTACAGGGAGGACTCACTTCCTTTCCTGACCAGCGCAGTCAGCAGTCCCTCGGACAATCACCTGGCACTTTAGTGAGGGACTCAGCGATTTTCTCCCCAGCACTGCCAATAGTACTACTTAGGACACAAAAACGTCTCAAACAGTGCAACGAGCAGACTAGTCCTTGGCTTAGACAACGCAAATTTTAAGTCAGCCAGGTCTATGCTCCAAACGCCTCACCAGGTAATATCCTTATGGCCGTAACTATTACCGCTAGTATCTTGGCCTCTATAAAGTGTCATTTTGGGACGCCTGTCAATGAAAGACAGGTAGATTTATGACACGCCGGCCTGCCCTTTTAAGTCTTACTGAAATCAATCTGTATTTAACCTCTCTCGTTGAGCTTCAAGCACATGTGAAGTGAAAACCATTTCAGAAGCTCATTGAGAGAATGCCAAGAGTGTGCAAAGCAGTAATCAGAGCAAAGAGTGGCTATCTGGAAGAAAGAATATAAAACATGTTTTTAGTTACATCCCCTTTTTTTGTTAAGTACATAACTCCACATGTGTTCATTCATAGTTTTGATGTTACAATCTACAATGTAAATAGTCATGAAAATAAAGAAAAAACATTGAATGAGAAGGTGTGTCCAAACTTTTGGCCTGTACTGTATATTTGAAAGCGGTCCTTTTTAATGTACCGTATTTTCCGCACCATAAGGCGCCCTGGGTTATAAGCCGCGCCTTCAATGAACGGCATATTTCAAAACTGTCCACCTATAAGCCGCCCCGTGTTGTAAGCCGCATCTAACTGCGCTCAAGGAATGTCAAAAAAACAGTCAGATAGGTCAGTCAAACTTTAATAATATATTAAAACCAGCGTGATGTGGGCGCGCATGGAATCGTATATCAACATGGACAGAGCTGCGTGAAAAAAGCCACCCGGCCTCTTCGCGTAAACTTAAACTTACCTTAACCACTCGCTCATCTTTTCTTCATCCGTCCCTTCGAGTTAGCTTTTATGATGACGCCGGCTGGAAAGGTCTCTTTTGGCAAGGTCTTCCTTTTGAATATCACCATGGGTGGAAGTTTCTGGCCATTAGCATGGCAAGCTAGAACCACAGTGAAGGATGACTTCTCATTCCCTGTGGTGCGAATATTCACCGTACGTGCTCCCGTTGTATCCACAGTGCGGTTCACAGGAATATCAGTTGCTGTGAAATAGTAATCCGTGTGCGGATGGAGAGATTGCGTCTTTTCATGAACCGGATACCTGTCGCTTAGTAGGAGCCATTTTGTGGTCTTTACAGATGTAAACACACAAAGGAAATGAGACGTACGGTAATATCCGCGCGCTTTTTCTTCTTCTACGCGGGCGGGTGGTTGCTTACAGTAGAAGAAGAAGCGCTTCCTGTTCTATGGGGGCGGGTGCTTACCTTGGCGGTTGCTTGCGTAGAAGAAGAAGCGCTTCCTGTTCTACCGGGAAAGAAGATGGCGGCTGTTTACCGAAGTTGCGAGACCGAAACTTTATGAAAATGAATCTTAATATTTATCCATATATAAAGTGCGCCGGGTTATAAGGCGCACTGTCAGCTTTTGAGAAAATTTGTGGTTTTTAGGTGCGCCTTATAGTGCGGAAAATACGGTATTCTTTTTAGGTAGTTTTGATTGGTAAGAAAATCATTAAATCCTAATTTTATTATTTTGGCCAGAGTATTTGTTATAAAAAAGGTTGTATGTGTTATATTTTACTGATGTACTATAGTTTTTTTTTAAAGCAGATTAATCAATTAATTTTGCAGAAGCAATAATACCTGAATAAAGCCACACCAATTTAGCTTTTTTGACGACTTAATTTTGGTCTTTCTTCATGTAACCCGACATCCTGCATCTCCCATCAGTTCTTGTATACTCAAATCAGATTCAACATGGTTATTTATTGAAGTGAATTATATTTATATAGCGCTTTTCTCTAAGACACTCAAAGCGCTTTTACATAGTGAAACCCAATATCTAAAGTTACATAGTGAAAGCCAATACCTAAGTTACATTTAAACCAGTGTGGGTGGCACTGGGAACAGGTGGGTAAAGTGTCTTGCCCAGGGACACAACGGTAGTGACTAGGATGGCGGAAGCGGGGATCAAACCTACCACTCTACCAACCGAGCTATAGCGCCTCACACTGCCTGTCAGGTCGACCTTCCCCTCTATGCTAACTGTCTTGGAATGCCATTTGAATTTGAACAACCGCAACTCCTGCTGCTGCTAAAAGTTTCTTCAGCTGTCGTTAATGTTTGATATTCACAATGATAACTGCAACACACCCTCTTTTGTCTTTTTGCAACATTGTTCATTTTTGCACTGTATATACAGTACAGGCCAAACGTTTGGACACACCTTCTCATTCAATGCAATTCAATATTTTCATGACTTTTTACATTGTAGATTGTCACATCAAAACTATGAATGAACACGTGGAGTTATGTACTTAACAAAAAAAGGTGAAATAACTGAAAAATCTTTAGATTCTTCAAAAAAAGCCACCCTTTGCTCTGATTACTGCTTTGCACACTCTTGGCATTCTCTCGATGAGCTTCAAGAGGTGAAAAAATTAAAGGGTTTTCACTTCACAGGTGTGCCTTATCAGGGTTGGTTAGTGGAATTTCTTTCTTTATCAATGGGGTTGGGACCATCAGTTGTGTTGTGAATGAGGTGTGTCCAAATGTTTGGCCTGTACTGTATATATTTTTTAAAACATGCCTTCTTCCATTTACATTATTTTTGATTTAATATCACACTCACCCTCGTTTTCCATCACATCAAAGTGGAAACCAGATGTGTACTCAACCATTTGCCAGGTAGCAGACAGCCGGACATTGAGCTGGCAATGGTCTCACCCTTTGCTCTTTTCTCCACCTAACGCTTCTGTAACTTTAAGAAACTTTGAGAAGCTTTTTAAAAAAAAATGTTCTTTTTCAGCTTTCTGACATAACTTGTTATTATGTAATACTGTAAATGTATAAAGTATAAAACACTAGCATATCCCAATAAACCAGGAGATTCCCAAAAAGTAATTTCAGTTTTTCAATTTAAAAACTAAACTTTTATTTCAGTAGTTACACTCAAAAAGTAAAATAATTTGAAATAGGCCTGAACTAAAATGTCCTAAATACCGGTGTGGAGGGGGGCGTGGCCTGCGGGCCTGCAGCGGAATGGGGTGTGCCAGGACCGGCCTCGAAGTCAGCGACAGGTGCGTAGATGGCCCAGGTGGGCCTTATTATCTAATCACCTGTCGCTCTATTTAAGCAGCAGCCGGGAGTAGAGACATGGAGGGAGCTGGCGTGAGAGCGAGAGTGCGCCTGTCACCGTCACGAAAAGACAATTGCTGGAAAGCAACCAATCAATCAATCAATCAATCAATCAATCTTTATTTATATAGCCCTAAATCACAAGTGTCTCAAAGGGCTGCACAAGCCACAACGACATCCTCGGTACAAAGCCCACAAGAGACTTGATTGGAAAATACAACTATACTGAACCTGAGCCGGGCTATCATGTCGGTGCTTGGTGGTCCAAATAACCCACTGGGGGGCAACCTCCACAACCGGTACTTAACTAACTAACCTAGCTAACTCAGAAAGCCATAAAAAAAGTATAATAAGTGATTCAATATCGTAAAGTACTAATTCACCCTCTAATCAAGGTTTGAAACTTCCTTATCCTTCAATTGGGTTCTTTATCTTAATTGAGCTACTGATATTAAAATCATCCTGCAACTTTGAGAATTTATTGAAATGTGTGTTCACTCTCCCTCATCATAAATGTTTAAAAAGAAAGGGAGGAGTATCCTTGAAAGTGTGTCGATAATCTGCTTTATGTTCACAAGGAACGAAGGAAGGGCTGGCCGGTCCCCCTCACCCCCCCTGGTGAGCGTCCCTGTTGACTTATTTTATTAGAGCAGCATTAGTTAGATTTTTTATCTAACTATCTTCCCCAATTTAAATTACCAATGATAGTCACACACACACTAGGTATGGCGAAATTATTCTCTGCATTTGACCCATCACCGTTGATCACCCCCCCGGGAGGTGAGGGGAGCAGTGAGCAGCAGCGGTGGCCACGCCCGGGAATCATTTTTGGGGATTCAACCCCCAATTCCAAGCCTTGATGCTGAGTGCCAAGCAGGGAGGTAATGGCTCCCATTTTTATAGCCTTTGGTATGACTCGGCCGGGGTTTGAACTCACAACCTACCCATCTCAGGGGGGACACTCTAACCACTAGGCCACTGAGTAGGTAAATGTATTCCAGTACAGTTCCAGGTCCTGCCACCTGCATAAATACTCTGATGACTCTGCTGTGGTCGGGTGTATTCAGAGAGGGACAGGAATTGGAGTATAGGACACTGATCACTGACTTTGTGGAGTGGTCTCAGGCCAACCATCTGCTCCTTGATGTGGACAAGACCAAGGAGCTGGTCATCGACTTCAAGAAGAGAATAACCCCTGTGGAGCCCATCAACATCCTGGGCTGGGAGGTGGCAGTAATGGGGCAGTACAAGTACCTAGGTCCTTTAATGTGTGCAGCAAGCTGTTGGTGATCTTTTTTCAGTCTGTTGTGGCCAGTGCCCTGTACTTTGCAGTGGTTGGTTGGGGGAGCAGCACCAGCAAAAGGGACTTAAAGCGGATTGACAAACTGATCCGGAAAGTCAGCCAAACTATTGGCACGCAGTTGGAGGTCTAATTCTACATCAGTGACGTGCGGTGAGGTTGATGGCTGGTGAGGCACTGACTTCATCACAGTCAGATTTACAAACATATGAACCCTAAAGAGTATCTTATTCACCATTTGATTGGCAGCAGTTAACGGGTTATGTTTAAAAGCTCATACCAGCATTCTTCCCTGCTTGGCACTCAGCATCAAGGCTTGGAATTGGGGGTTAAATCACCAAAAATGATTCCCAGGCGCGGCGCCGCTGCTGCCCACTGCTCCCCTCACCTCCCAGGGGGTGATCAAGGGGATGGATCAAATGCAGACGACAAATTTCATTACACCTAGTGTGTGTGTGACAATCATTGCTACTTTAACTTAACTTTAACTTTACACATACAAACTGTAGCACACAAAAAAGCACATTTAATTAAAAAAAAACGTTATTATGGTCTTACCTTTACTTATAAATGAAGTCCACAACTAAAGCCCTCACTTAAACTTTCCACGTGCAAGATTGAATCTATTTAAAAAAGTGTAACCGAGGGTTTATAAATGTCGCCTGTACTGTATGAAACTACAAAATAACAAACATGGAGGCTCCAGTTTACACGAGGACCACTTTATTTACCTTCTTTCAAAAACCTCCGCTCCACTCCGTGTCAGATCACTTCCGCTTTTATCGCCTTCAAAATAAGAGCTCAAGGCATATACTGTATAAAAGCGCATAACAGGAACTTAACATCACAAAGAGAAAAACCCATGAAAATAGGTTACAAAAGTTATTTAATAAGAAGCCAAAAAGTGCAAAAACAATAATGTTCGTGTTGGAGGAGTTGTGAATTAGGTGCACCTGCAGTCTGCAGGTGTACCTAATGTTGTGGCCAACACGAACATTATTGTTTTTGCACTTTTTGGCTTCTTATGAAATAACTTTTTTAAATAGATTCAATCTTGCACGTGGAAAGTTTAAGTGTGGGCTTTAGTTGATATAACAATTCTACGGCGGGGGTGTAGGAGGCGGGGCTACTGGAGCCTCAGCCAGTGCTTCTTTTGCAGCCGTTTTATGATCGCTCAGCAAAAGAAACACGTTACACACATACAGTTGTTGACAAAATACACTGTACATTATATACCTCAGCTAACTAAACTATGGAAATGTATAATATAATTCATATAGCAATACAGTCTCACTGCACAGCAGGCCAGCAGTTAGCCGAGTCCGGAATCCATGTTGAGGCACTGAGTGACGTGCCTCAACTGGCTGCTGTTCACCGCACCGTCTCTTCTCAGTATTTGAACGGCAAATGTGAAAATTCAGCGATTTTGAATAAAAATAATCTAAAACTGGTGAAGTTAAATGGAAAATAACTTTATAGTATAATCACTGGATACATACAACAATTTAATTAATTTTTTTTCTTTTTACATTTTTTTTCTTTCCATGATGCCTCTAGTGACTGCACGTCACTGTTCTACATGGTATGTCAGGCTTGTCCCTGACAGTTTGGTTATGTTTTACTTTTTCCCTCTGTGTTTGTCTTTGTTTCCTGTCAGCGCTCTTATTTTGGTTGTTTCCTGCTTTTCTCCCTGAGAGCTGCTTCCCCTCAGCTGCGGCTGATTGGCACCTGGCCACACCTGGTGTCAATCAGCCAGCCGCTATTGTCTACCTGTCCTTGTCGATGTGATTGTCGTTAGAGCTACTACCTGTCATTAATACTTGTCGATGTCGCTAATACTTGTCGTCGTTGAAACTGTACTTGTATCCTGTAGCTGTTTGCAGCGTGCTGTCTTTTTGTTTCTAGTTCCTAGTTCCTGGTATCCTGTTTCCTGTCGCCTAGTTCCTGGTTTGTGTTTTACCTTCTTATTTTCGACATTAAATCATGTTTTCCTGCACCAATCCTGCCTTCTCTGCATCTTGGGGTTCGTCACCAACGCCTCTTGACATGGTAATTGGGATTTGTTATATATTGTATATATTATATATAAATATAATATAATTATATAATATATCAATATATATTATATATTGTATTTTTTGTATATATATATATACAGTATATGTTATATTTTATATTGCTACTATGGTACATTTTTAGTCTACTTTATACCTTTTTGTTTTCGTACTCTTGTGCCTTTGTGTGCAGGGGCGTCACTAGCTTTTAAGGACAGGGGGGGCTTAGCCCCCAGGAGATGCACAGGACGCGAGCGAACGTAGCGCACGAGCACAAAACTTCACAAACGGCTAACAAAGACTTAAAAATTATTCATTGTTATTATTATTATTTAAAAAATGCACGGGACGAAATGAAATGCTCCCCGGGACGATGGCTTTTAACCATTTTTTTTCTTTTTCTTTTAATGTATTTATCAATTTGACATTATATATTAAATGTCTTGGTTTTTCCTCCCTCTGAAAATCCTATGAAATGTTTAACAAGCCATTCTATAACAATACAACAGCTATTAATGTAACAATACAATAAAACAAATATATTTAATGTTTTTTTCATTGTTTTAACATTAGACTAATGTATATTACTTTATATAGATTCTACAAGAGTGATGTGGGCATTTTCTATATGAACAAGTACAAGGACCGCAGGCAAGGTCGCAGAGAAAATGCGGACTGGATTTTGAGTGATGTGGGCATTTTCTATATGAACAAGTCCAAGGACCGCAGGCAAGGTCGCAGAGAAAATGCGGACTGGATTTTGAGTGATGTGGGCATTTTCTATATGAACAAGTCCAAGGACCGCAGGCAAGGTCGCAGAGAAAATGCGGACTGGATTTTGAGTGATGTGGGCATTTTCTATATGAACAAGTCCAAGGACCGCAGGCAAGGTCGCAGAGAAAATGCGGACTGGATTTTGAGTGATGTGGGCATTTTCTATATGAACAAGTGGAATGGATTGGATACCGACACACTAAAGGGGCTCTCTACCTTAAAGTACCAATGATTGTCACACGCACACACACTAGGTGTGGTGAAATTTGTCCTCTGCATTTAACCCATCCCCTTGTTCACCCCCTGGGAGGTGAGGGGAGCAGTGGGCAGCAGCGGTGCCGCGCCCGGGAATAATTTTTGGTGATTTACGCTATGAAGTGAGGGGAAACTGAGTGAATAATGTCAGGTTATATGATTATTTATTTAAACTCATATTCGGGCCACTTTATAATGAATATGTTGGCATGTATTTGTTAAAAAAATAAATAAAATGTGTGTGTATATATATATATATATGTATATATATATATGTCTTAATAAGGTTATCCAAAAAATTGTGCTCGATACCGTAGTAGAGCGCAATATATGTATGTGTGGGAAAAAAAATCACAAGACTATTTCATCTTCACTTCGCCTCAGACTACGACTCAATCACAGGCAACGAAAGAAACATCATCATCCACGCAAAAAACTCCATTCTCATCCACAACAGTACACCATGGCAAAAAAAGAACAATGCAACATTTGACGTCACTATGGGAAGTTTTGACGGAGCAGAAACGTGTGAACTCGTTGGGAGTTTCCTCCTCTCCCAGCTCGCTAGCCTCAATCTGAACCTTGGTATTTACCGTGATGACGGACTGGCAGTGTGTCGCGCCTCGCCAAGGAGCAGCGAGAATACCAAGAAGCACATATGCCAAATTTTCAAAGAGAACGGCCTACGGATCACGATTGAAGCCAACAAGCAAACCGTCAACTTCCTTGACGTCACTTTCAACCTGAGAAATAACAGCTACCAACCATTCACGAAACCCAACACAACACTCCAATACGTGCACCATGACAGCAACCACCCACCCACCACCACGAAAAGAATACCTACCGGAATTAATAAAAGGCTATCGATGCTGTCATCTAGCAAAGCTGAATTTGACCAAGCAACCCCCCCGTACCAAAAAGCCCTTGATGAAAGCGGATACAATTTCACCCTCACCTATGAACCCACGCCAGGAAACCAACCAAAAAAGAACAGAAAACGAAACGACATCATCTGGTACAACCCCCCATACAGCAAAAACGTCTCAACTAACATTGGACACAAATTCCTCAATCTGATTGACAAACACTTTCCCAAAGACAACACCCTAAGAAAAGTATTCAACAAGAACAACATTAAATTGAGCTACAGCTGTATGAACAATATACGACAAATTACCTCAAACCACAACAAAACAATTGCAAATGAGCCGTCGGCCCCCGGACAGAGCGACTCCAAAACCAACAAAGACTGCAACTGCCGAAAGAAACCTGATTGCCCTCTCAACGGGGGGTGCTTACAAACATCAGTTGTCTACCAATCTAAGGTAACACGCAAGGACATTAACACATCCGACACATATGTAGGATTAACCGAGGGAGAGTTCAAAACCAGATGGAACAATCACAAAGCTTCTTTCAGGAACCAAAACCTGCGGAATACCACAGAACTCAGCAAACACATTTGGGACCTCAAAGACAATAATGTTGAATATTCAATAACATGGCAAATTCTTGCATCCAGCACACCTTACAATAGTGGTAATAAAAGATGCAACCTATGCTTGAAAGAGAAACTGTTTATTATTTACCGTCCAGACCTGTCATCCCTCAACAAGCGCAGCGAAATTGTAACAGCATGCCGCCACAGACGGAAACACCTCCTAGGTAACACATGAGCCAATCACCACGCCCCTACGGCAGCCTGCACCCACCCACTCTGTGCCCTATATAAACCATGGTATGTGAATGCTCCCATTAAAATCTCCTGATGATTGAGGGAACCCCCTCATGAAACAGGCCTGTAGAGATGAAATAGTCTTGTGATTTTTTTTCCCACACATACATATATATATATATATATATATATATATATGTAACACCAAATTATTTAGGGGGGCTTAAGAATATTTTGGGGGGGCTTGAGCCACCCTAAAATAGGCCTAACAACGCCAATGCTTGTGTGCATTATCCTTTCCATCCTTATCCTTGCCATCCTTTGTAACTGAGCTACTGTGTGGAACAATTTCCCTTGTGGACATACTTGCCAACCCTCCCGAATATCCCGGGAGACTCCCGAAATTAAGCGCCTCTCCCGAAAACCTCCCGGGACAAATATTCTCCCGAAAATCTCCCGATTTTCAGCCGGAGCTGGAAGCCACGCCCCCTCCAGCTCCATGCGGACCTGAGTGAGGACAGCCTTTTTTTTTTATGACGGGAGGACAACAGGGTGACAAGACCTAAATCATCCAGACTAGAGATAAATTGTATTATTATGTTTATTTTACTTTAAAAAAAATATATTTATTAATTAAAAAAAAAAAAAAAAAAAAAATTTTTTTTCTATATTTTGCTAAAAACATCAAAATTAATTTTATATTTATTTGTATTTTTTTGTGACTCCTTATTACATCCAGCCATAGAATTATACATTAAAATAAACATATTTGAAATAATTGATTTTAAATGATCATAATAATTCATTTAAAATTACCATATTTAATTATTAAAATAATTGCTTGTTTATCAACAACTTTAGCATTTTATTCATTACATTTTGAAACTCTCAGAAGCCAAGTTATGTTATACTCCTTAATATTTATTTATGCAAGTTTGAGGTATCAATTATCTTAACAGTTTTGTTTGCATATTTTCAGGATGTAGATATATATATATATATATATATGTATGAAATACTTGACTTGGTGAATTCTAGCTGTCAATATACTCCTCCCCTCTTAACCACGCCCCCAGCCACGCCCCACCCCACCCCCGACCACGCCCCCACCCCCCACCTCCCGAAATCGGAGGTCTCAAGGTTGGCAAGTATGCTTGTGGATCAATAAAGTTTGTCTAAGTCTAAGTCTAAATTAAAAACTGCTGTCAAAATTACACTGTTGCCGACAACTAAGACAAACATTTTAGTCAACAAATGAACACTGGTACATAAATAAGTACCGTATTTTCCGCACTATTAGCCGCACCTAAAAACCACAAATTTACTCAAAAGCTGACAGTGCGGCTTATAACCCGGTGCGCTTTATATATGGATTAATATTAAGATTCATTTTCATAAAGTTTCGGTCTCGCAACTACGGTAAACAGCCGCCATCTTTTTTCCCCGTAGAAGAGGAAGTGCTTCTTCTTCTACGCAAGCAACCGCCAAGGTAAGCACCCGCCCCCATAGAACAGGAAGCGCTTCTTCTTCTACTGTAAGCAACCACCCGCCCCCGTAGAAGAAGAAGAAGCGCGCGGATATTACGTTTCATTTCCTTTGTGTGTTTACATCTGTAAAGACCACAAAATGGCTCCTACTAAGCGACAGGGATCCGGTTCACGAAAAGACGCAATCTCTCCATCCGCACACGGACTACTATTTCACAGCAACTGCCTAAAGACTTTCAAGAAAAGCTGGCTACTTTCCGTGCATATTGTAAAAACAAGATAGCTGAAAAAAAGATCCGGCCAGAGAACATTATCAACATGGACGAGGTTCCACTGACTTTTGATATTCCTGTGAACCGCACTGTGGATACAACGGGAGCACGTACGGTGAATATTCGCACCACAGGGAATGAGAAGTCATCCTTCACTGTGGTTCTAGCTTGCCATGCTAATGGCCAGAAACTTCCACCCATGGTGATATTCAAAAGGAAGACCTTGCCAAAAGAGACCTTTCCAGCCGGCGTCATCATAAAAGCTAACTCGAAGGGATGGATGGATGAAGAAAAGATGAGCGAGTGGTTAAGGTAAGTTTACGCGAAGAGGCCGGGTGGCTTTTTTCACGCAGCTCCGTCCATGTTGATATACGACTCCATGCGCGCCCACATCACGCTGGTTTTTAATATATTATTAAAGTTTGACTGACCTATCTGACTGTTTTTTTGACATTCCTTTAGCGCAGTTAGATGCGGCTTATAACACGGGGCGGCTTATAGGTGGACAACGTTTTGAAATATGCCGTTCATTGAAGGCGCGGCTTATAACCCAGGGCG
This sequence comes from Nerophis lumbriciformis, assembly GCF_033978685.3. NCBI lineage: Eukaryota > Metazoa > Chordata > Actinopteri > Syngnathiformes > Syngnathidae > Nerophis > Nerophis lumbriciformis. The sequence goes on from NC_084557.2 coordinate 49,505,031, forward strand.
GCTTATGGTGCGGAAAATACGGTATTCACAGCCTTTGCTCAATACTTTCTTGATGCACCTTTGGCAGAAATTACACGCTCGCTTTTTTGAATACGATGCCACAAGCTTGGCACACTTATCATTGGGGAGTTTCGCCCATTCCTCGTTGCAGCAAGCTCCGTCAGATTGGGTGGGAATTGTTAGTTTTCATCCAGTAAAGACTTGAGGCTGTAGTTCTATTTAGTTGTAAAACATTTGCAAATTAAAAATAAAATAAAAGGCTGTAACATAACAAAATGTGGAAAAAGTGAAGCGATCTGAATACTGTCCGGATGCGATGCGCCATTCACATTGCTGAGCCGTGAGTGGGTGTGCCGGGCTTTTTGAGTCCAATGGTGCTGCACAACCAGCCGGCAAAATCTACCTGCTGTGCCTCAGACTGTCTAAGAAAAGGATGAGCCTGGAAGGAGAGAAAGAAGAGTGAAGGAGAAGATGAAAGGTAACTAATGAAGTCAAAATCATTAAATGTATGCACCAACCATTAACTGTTTAAGGTCTGCCCTCTCAGCCGGGTTCTTTATCAAGCTGAAATATGAATACAACACAGGTAAAGTGGTGTTTAGTTTTACAAGAATAGTGGTTTATGATAAATTACCATTTATTGACAAAGTCCTGGAATTCAGAACTAAATAGCCCAGGCAGCTGAGGTGGAGACTGTGGACATAGCCAATAAACTGAATTAGTCAAGTTGAAATTAGTATCATGATTGTGTGCATCCTCACTTCGTTGACTATGTAATCGAGTAGTTCAAAGATAGCCATTGGAGGCCTGTTGTCTGCTCCATGACCTGAAACATATTTTCATAAGTAGGGGTGGGCATTAGGGTTAGGGTTAGAATCAGCATACAATAGGTTTAGTCTATAAGGCTTAGGTCTTAAAACTTACAGCTGCTCGGCCGTCCGGGCAGGTGAGCCTTGGGTGAGGACACTTCAGAGTTTCCTCCTTCCACTGCAGTCCCGAAAATCTGTTCTAACTCCTTAGTGTCAGGTGGAGGGATAGGGAAACGTCCGATGGCCATTTCAACCAGGGACAGACCCATGCTCCAAATGTCTGACTGAACCGAGTAATTGGTGCCCTGCAAACGCTCTGGCTGCACAATGAAACAATGTCATTGTAGTACATTCCATTGAACTATGAATAATTTACACTGCTAACATAGCAATTATAGTGAGAACATCAATGTCTACCCCACAGTTTGATTATTGCTAGTCATGGTGTCCAAGCTTTGGGAGTGGACTACATTGGATATTCTCATACCCTACACTCTTAGAAATAAAAGTGCTAAGTAGGGGGCGGTACCTCTGGATTGGCAGACCGGGGTGGTGGTTCCTCTCTTTAAGAAGGGGAACCGGAGGGTGTGTTCTAACTATCGTGGGATCACACTCCTCAGCCTTCCTGGTAAGATCTATTCAGGTGTACTGGAGAGGAGGCTACACCGGATAGTCGAACCTCGGATTCAGGAGGAACAGTGTGGTTTTCGTCCTGGTCGTGGAACTGTGGACCAGCTCTATACTCTCGGCAGGGTCCTTGAGGGTGCATGGGAGTTTGCCCAACCAGTCTACATGTGTTTTGTGGACTTGGAGAAGGCATTCGACCGTGTCCCTCGGGAAGTCCTGTGGGGAGTGCTCAGAGAGTACGGGGTATCGGACTGTCCGCTCCCTGTATGATCAGTGCCAGAGCTTGGTCCGCATTGCCGGTAGTAAGTCGGACACGTTTCCAGTGAGGGTTGGACTCCGCCAAGGCTGCCCTTTGTCACCGATTCTGTTCATAACTTTTATGGACAGAATTTCTAGGCGCAGTCAAGGCGTTGAGGGGATCTGGTTTGGTGGCTGCAGGATTAGGTCTCTGCTTTTTGCAGATGATGTGGTCCTGATGGCTTCATCTGGCCAGGATCTTCAGCTCTCACTGGATCGGTTCGCAGCTGAGTGTGAAGCGACTGGGATGAGAATCAGCACCTCCAAGTCCGAGTCCATGGTTCTCGCCCGGAAAAGGGTGGAGTGCCATCTCCGGGTTGGGGAGGAGATCTTGGCCCAAGTGGAGGAGTTCAAGTACCTCGGAGTCTTGTTCACGAGTGGGGGAAGAGTGGATCGTGAGATCGACAGGCGGTTCGGTGCGGCGTCTTCAGTAATGCGGACGCTGTATCCGTTGTGGTGAAGAAGGAGCTGAGCCGGAAGGCAAAGCTCTCAATTTACCGGTCGATCTACGTTCCCATCCTCACCTATGGTCATGAGCTTTGGGTTATGACCGAAAGGACAAGATCACGGGTACAAGCGGCCGAAATGAGTTTCCTCCGCCGGGTGGCGGGGCTCTCCCTTAGAGATAGGGTGAGAAGCTCTGCCATCCGGGAGGCGCTCAAAGTAAAGCCGCTGCTCCTCCACATCGAGAGGAGCCAGATGAGGTGGTTCGGGCATCTGGTCAGGATGCCACCCGAACGCCTCCCTAGGGAGGTGTTTAGGGCACGTCCCACCGGTAGGAGGCCGCGGGGAAGACCCAGGACACGTTGGGAAGACTATGTCTCCCGGCTGGCCTGGGAACGCCTCGGGGTCCCACAGGAAGAGCTGGACGAAGTGGCTGGGGAGAGGGAAGTCTGGGCTTCCCTGCTCAAGCTGCTGCCCCCGCGACCCAACCTCGGATAAGCGGAAGAAGATGGATGGATGGATGGATGGATGGAAGTAGAACCATATAAGGTTCTTCGGCTCGTCCTCATAGGAGAACCCTTTTTGGCTCCAGGTAGAACCTTTTTATAAAGGTTCCACCTGGAACCCTTTTGGAGGGTTCTACCTAGTACTGTGTGTGTAAGGTTCCACCCAGAACCCCCCATGAGAGGTTCTACAAAGAACCCACGCAGGGAGTTCCACTAAGAACCCTTTCATGTTTCAAGGGTTTCATCTAGAACCCACACAGGGAGTTCCACTAAGAACCCTTTCGTATTTCAAGGGTTTCATCTAGAACCCACACAGGGAGTTCCACTAAGAACCCCTTCGTTTGTCAAGGGTTTCATCTAGAACCCATGCAGGGAGTTCCACTAAGAACCCGTTCATGTTTCAAGGGTTTCATCTAGAACCCACACAGGGAGTTCCACAAAGAACTCTTTCATGTTTCAAGGGTTTCATCTAGACCTGACACAGGGGGTTCTAAAAACATCCCTTTTCAAAGGTTTTCACCGATAACCGTCTTGTCTTCTGAGGGTTCTATAAAGAACCATATTGTATTCTACAGATCAGTTTAGTTCATATTATATTGTGGTCCTTTATCATGTTGACATTGAACAAACATTCAAAACATTTTAATGAGAAAAACATTTATTTAAAGATAGGCACCATTATTGGCAAATGTTATCAGGAAGTATGTCCCTGGTGACACAGGATCTTACCCATGCTTTCAACAATCCCTGAAGAACTCTTTCTTCCAAAAACGGTTCTCTGGATCAAAATAGTTCTTACTGGAACCCTTAGTGTTAGTGAGAACCCTTTTAAAACCAATTATTCAGAAAAGGGGTTTTAAAGGGTTCTCTGGATCAAAATGGTACTTACTGGAACCATTAGCGTTACCAAGAACCCTTGAAAAACCCTTTCTTCGGGAAAGGGTTTTTCAGAAGCAAATGGTTCCAGTTAGAACCTCAGCCCTTGTAGAAGAACCCTTTTAGAACCCTTATTTCTAAGAGTGTAGATCTGACCAATCTAAGTCTCGTCCTAGACTAGGTCTGACCAATTTAAGTCTCATCTTAGACTAGCTCTGACCAATATAAGTCTCGTCCTAGACTAGATCTGGCCAATCTAAGTCTATGAGCGTGAACTGATGAAGCCTACTTGGGTGAGAGGCGAAACGTCTTTTAAGACAAACTGAACAGCCCAGTTGGGATCGATTGAATGCCCTGAGAACTATATTGTGTCAGGGTGCTCAGATTGTGTGCATACACTTACAGACATGTAAGAGCGTGTGCCCACGAAGGAGTTGGCCATGGAGTCAATGAGCTGTCCACTAACTCCAAAGTCACACAGCTTGATCTCACCACGGGAATTCACTAGGACGTTGGAAGGCTTGACATCTGGAGGGAGAGAGTGAGTGTATGAGCATGGTGGTGTTGGGTACAAATTAATATATGAATCTTCAAAGTCAGAGGTTTTCAATTTGTCAAGGTGGCCTTTGCCCAGGGAAATTCCTAATAAGTTTAAGGACCAACAGGTTGAGGAAATTACAAAACATATTTGTTCAACTTCACTTATTGATTAGATCATATATGTTTGAGGCTGTAAACAGAACACCAATACAATCTGCACTATAGACAATCAGTTTTTTGTCATACAGCATGGGTGTCAAACTCTGGGCCGGGACGCTACAAGGTGTGTGTGTGTGAGCGGGGGTGTTCTCCCGAAATGTGTTTGTCATTCTTGTTTGGTGTGGATTCACAGTGCGGCGTATATTTGTAACAGAGTTAAAGTTGTTTATACGGCCACCCTCAGTGTAACCTGTATCGCTGTTGATCAAGTATGCGTTGCATTCACATGTGTGTGTGCGTTAGAGATGCGCGGATAGGCAATTATTTCATCCGCAACCGCATCACAAAAGTCGTCAACCATCCGCATCCACCCGAACTAACATTTAATCAAAACCGCACCCGCCCGCACCCGCCCGTTGTTATATATCTAATATAGACGATGCAAGGCATTAGTGAGGTTATAAAGCTTTTGCCTGTTAAAGAAAGGAGACTGATCCAATTCAGCAGAGACATTCAATGCGTGCCACGCTGTCACGGCCCAGACGCACACCAGTGCGCAATCATCTGGGAGCCGCGCTGAGCGCACCTCCAAGCGCGTGGAGGTGCAATGCCCCTCGCACCCGCGGCGGCTCCACCCGGGCTCGCGCCCGAGGCTTCAGCGCGCACCGCGGCGGCCATCCTACTTGTCGCGGCCTAGCCCTCGCGGCTCTCGCTGCCGGCGACGGCCGGGTATGGGCCCGACGCTCCAGCGCCATCCATTTTCAGGGCTAGTTGATTCGGCAGGTGGGTTGTTACACACTCCTTAGCGGGTTCCGACTTCCATGGCCACCGTCCAGCTGTCTATATCAACCAACACCTTTTCTGGGGTCTGATGAGCATCGGCATCGGGCGCCTTAACCCGGTGTTCGGTTCATCCCGCAGCGCCAGTTCTGCTTACCAAAAGTGGCCCACTCGGCTCACCAGGGTGAGCCCCACCCCTTTCGTGAGCGCACTGCGCGCGGAGTGACCCCTGTTACGCGCCCCCGGCAACGGGGGTGGCGGGCAGGTAAGCTGCGCGGGCGGAGCGCGCGGAGTGACCCCTGTTACGAGCCCCCGGCCACAGGGGTGGCGGGCAGGTAAGCTGCTTACCTGCTGCGCGTGACGCCGGCCGCGGCGAAGGCGGACGAGGCGGGGTGTCGGTGCGGTGGGCGCGGTGGTGACCCTGGACGTGCGTCGGGCCCTTCTCGCGGATCACCTCAGCTACGGCTCCCGGTGGGGCCCTCTCAGGGGAAGGGGCCTCGGTCCCGGACCCCGGCGAGGCGTCCCTTCTCCGCTCCGTAAAAGTGTCCATCTCTTTTTTTTTTCTTCTTCTGTTGTGGCATATGCTGCAGGTGCCTGCTCATTTTTCGTATGTGGGTAACAACATTTAACTATGTATATATATTTCCGAATTGGTTTAACTGCCACCCGCCTGAATCTATTTAAAATCTAATTTTTTTTTATTTCAACCGCCCGACCCGACCCGCGGATAAAATCTAATTTTTTTTTATTTCAACCGCCCGACCCGCGGATAATCCGCGGACTCCGCGGTTGTGTCCGCAAACCGCGCATCTCTAGTGTGCGTACAGAAGCTGCACATATCTTGTGACTGGGCCGGCACGTTGTTAGAATGGATGAAAAGCGGACGTGACGACAGCTCGTAGATGATCTTAAAGGCAGTGCCTTTAAGGCACCCCCCCAAGACTGTGGTCCGGGTGGACTACGAGATATAATGACTGATGAACACTTTCGTTCGATAATGAAGGTTGCCTCAGCTCAAAGCCTGAGCCCTGACATTAATGAACTAGCATCCAAGAAAAGATGGCAGGTATCTGGCTTGGGCACATCAGATTAGACCATCACTGATGGTGGAAACTTTACACTAGACTTCAGGCAACGTGGATCCTGTGCCTCTCCTGTCTTCCTCCAGACTCTGGGACCTCGATTTCCAAAGGAAATGCAAAATTTGCATGGTTGGGTGATGGTTTGGGGTGCCATGTCATCTGCTGGTGTCGGTCCACTCTGTTTCCTGAGATCCAGGGTCAACGCAGCCGTCTACCAGCAAGTTTTAGAGCACTTCATGCTTCCTGCTGCTGACCTGCTCTATGGAGATGGAGATTTCAAGTTCCAACAGGACTTGGCGCCTGCACACAGCGCAAAATCTACCCACGCCTGGTTTACGGACCATGGTATTTCTGTTCTAAATTGGCCCGCCAACTCCCCTGACCATAGCCCCATAGAAAATCTGTGGGGTATTGTGAAAAGGAAGATGCAGAATGCCAGACCCAAAAACGCAGAAGAGTTGAAGGCCACTATCAGAGCAACCTGGGCTCTCATAACACCTGAGCAGTGCCAGAAACTCATCGACTCCATGCCACGCCGCATTAACGCAGTAATTGAGGCAAAAGGAGCTCCAACCAAGTATTGAGTATTGTACATGCTCATATTTTTCATTTTCATACTTTTCAGTTGGCCAACATTTCTAAAAATCCCTTTTTTGTATTAGCCTTAAGTAATATTCTAATTTTGTGACACACGGAATTTTGGATTTTCATTTGTTGCCACTTCAAATCATCAAAATTAAATGAAATAAACATTTGAATGCATCAGTCTGTGTGCAATGAATAAATATAATGTACAAGTTGCACCTTTTGAATGCAATTACTGAAATAAATCAAGTTTTTCAAAATATTCTAATTTACTGGCTTTTACCTGTATATGTCTTGTGTTTATTTTCTGTTTTAGTCATTCCCAGCTGAATATCAGGTCCCACCCGCCTCTCACAGCATCTTCCCTATCTGAATCGCTCCCACTGCCCTCTAGTCCTTCACTCTCACTTTCCTCATCCACAAATCTTTCATCCTCGCTCAAATTAATGGGGAAATCTTCGCTTTCTCGGTCCGAATCGCTCTCGCTGCTGGTGGCCATGATTGTAAACAATGTGCAGATGTGAGGAGCTCCACAACCTGTGACGTCACGCTACTCGTCTGCTACTTCCGGTACAGGCAAGGCTTTTTTATCAGCGACCAAAAATTGCGAACTTTATCGTCGATGTTCTCTACTAAATCCTTTCAGCAAAAATATGGCAATATCGCGAAATGATCAAGTATGACACATAGAATGGACCTGCTATCCCCGTTTAAATAAGAAAATCGCATTTCAGTAGGCCTTTAAAGTCCTGAATGGTTGGTTTATTCATTGTTATTTCTACACATAGAAGTAAAAAGTGCCCTCTTTGGGAATTGTAACAGAGATCCATCTGGATTCATGAACTTAATTTTAAATATTTCTTCACAAAAAAATAAATCTTTAACATCAATATTTATGGAACATGTCCACAAAAAAATCTAGGTGTCAACACTGAATATTGCATTGTTGCATTTCTTTTCACAGTTCTTTTTGACAGACATTTAAAAAAAAAATCTCACGTACCCCTTGGCATACCTTCAAGTACCCCCAGGGGTACGCGTACCCCCATTTGAGAACCACTGTACTAGACAATAGGGGTGTGGGAAAAAAATCGATTTGAATTCGAATCGCGATTCTCACATTGTGCGATTCTGAATCGATTCTCAATAAAAAAAAAATCGATTTATTTATTTTTTATTTTTTTTATTTTTTTTTATTTTTTAATTAAAAAGTATTTTTTTTAATTAATCAATCCAACAAAACGATACGCAGCAATACCATAAAAATGCAATCCAATTCCAAAAGCAAAGCCGAGCCAGCAACACTCAGAACTGCAAAAAACAGAGCGATTGAGAGGAGACACAAACACGACAGAACAAAACAAAAGCAGTGAAACAAAAATGAATATTATCAACAACAGTATCAATATTAGTTGCAATTTCAACACAGCAGCGATTAAAAATCCCTCATTCACATTATCATTAGACATTTATAAAAATTATTATATTATAAAAAATTATTATATTATAAAAAAAATCCAAATTTATTAGCCTGTGGAAAAAGTCAATGTTGATATTTACCTCAGAAGGCTGCAAATAGAAAAGAGGCATTCAATCTGTATTTAAATTGTATTTGATATGCCATTGATATTTTCAAATTATTATTTGAAACTGGATTTTGCATGTCACTATAAAGTTATATAAGCCTTGCTAGTTCAATATTCAATGCAAAACTTGTTTGGGGTCCCTATTAAAAGGTTAATTTGTTCAACCTTGGCCCGCGGCTTTGTTCAGTTTTACATTTTGGCCCACTCTGTATTTGAGTTTGACACCCCTGTCATACAGGATGGGTCCAACTAAAATAGTCTGAGGGGATCAGGCTCACTCAGGGCCGGCCCGTGGCATAGGCCGTATAGGCAAATGCTCAGGGCGCCGTCCATTAGGGGGCGCCATGCCAGTGCCACAAATGTTGGAGAAAAAAAAAAAAAGTTGTTACTATTATTTCTAAATACAAAAAAATAATCTCACGTTAATTAAAATGCAAAGTAAAGCCTATTTAATAGAAATATTATTTGTTACAACATTACGCCCCCCCCTCCTCCCCCCGCACGGTGCGCCCCCTCCCTTCCCGTATCATGACTCTTTCTGGACGTCACCACATCAAAAAATCAACACAAGATGTCAAAACGGCCAAAACTGTCAGGTGCCCAGGGAAGAAAAAAGAGAAAAGAAGAGGAGGAGAAACGAGAAAAGACAGAGGTAGCAGGTAGGTAACGTTAGCCTACATGAAATTATTTGTCTGTTACAGAATGTGATAGTAACCTGGCTTTTTAGCATTAAGCTAATGTTACATGATTCGGCAATTGCTAATCAATAAATAGCTAGTTCTGTTTTAACGTCGGGTTAATATTGTGGAGGGGGCTAAATTGTTATGGAAAATAATAATGTAACGTTAGGTAATTACAGTACTCCCACCTTACATTCCTCAGGGACATTTGTATTACCGGTAGATCTTTTAAGCAGGTGTTTTTTGTTTACATTATTGCCTTCTGGTTAGCTAATGTTTGCCCTGCAGTTAATAGTCACTTTTCCACCCCTTTATATATTAGGTATAGTTGTAAGTAAAAAAAAAAGGTCAAAGACAAAGCTATTCGGGTTCTTGTGAGTATATACACTTCACTGCCGATGTGGGGGGGCGCCACCTAAAATCTTGCCTAGGGCGCCAGATTGTTTAGGGCCGGGCCTGGGCTCACTGTATCACACTTTAAAATTCCTAGAGCCATGGGCATTAGTAAACACTGTAGAAACATTTAGTGCAGGGATTGACCTCTGTGCATGATCTTGTGTTTCTCCCTCAGGTAGGAAAGACCCTTAATGACCTGCAAAGAATACAAATTGAAAACATGTCAAGCTTTAGCTCGTAGGATTTTAGATGCACTTCTCATTTTATAATGTTACTTATCTGGGTTGTTTTAGATGTAAAGTCCCCATTAGCTGCAGCTATTCTTACTGAGGTATAACAAAGTTATACATACAAAAAGAAACACACAACTTTGTGAATTCAAAGCTTCCTATGTGTGCATGTTTTTTGAAATTTCAACATCTCCTGTTTTACTTTTTTTTTGTCAAAACACTCATTACAAACTTCTCACCTCAATTCACAAACAGGATTCTTACCTTATGCGCGAAATTATGTTTACAAACAACACATCTAATGTCAAGATATGTAAAGTATTTAAATGCATTTAAAGTAAAACAGACCTTAGCTCAGTGTGACACCTTAAAGGGGAACATTATCACCAGACCTATGTAAGCGTCAATATATACCTTGATGTTGCAGAAAAAAGACCATATATTTTTTTAACCGATTTCCGAACTATAAATGGGTGAATTTTGGCGAATTAAAGGCCTTTCTAATATTCGCTCTCGAATTGTGACGTCACATCGGGAAGCAATCCGCCATTTTCTCAAACACCGAGTCAAATCAGCTCTGTTATTTTCCGTTTTTTTCTACTGTTTTCCGTACCTTGGAGACATCATGCCTCGTCGGTGTGTTGTCGGAGGGTGTAACAACACCAACAGGGACGGATTCAAGTTGCACCAGTGGCCCAAAGATGCCAAAGTGGCAAGAAATCGGACGTTTGTTCCGCACACTTTACCGACGAAAGCTATGCTACGACAGAGATGGCAAGAATGTGTGGATATCCTGCGACACTCAAAGCAGATGCATTTCCAACCATAAAGTCAAAGAAATCTGCCGCCAGACCCCCATTGAATCTGCCGGAGTGTGTGAGCAATTCAGGGACAAAGGACCTCGGTAGCACGGCAAGCAATGGCGGCAGTTTGTTCCCGCAGACGAGCGAGCTAAACCCCCTGGATGTCTTGGCTCACACCATCCCTTATGCCACCGAAGATGTTTAAGAGAAGAATATTGACCCTAGCTTCCCTGGCCTGCTGACAACAACTCCAAAACTGGACAGATCAGCTTTCAGGAAAAGAGAGCGGATGAGGGTATGTCTACAGAATATATTAATTGATGAAAATTGGGCTGTCTGCACTCTCAAAGTGCATGTTGTTGCCAAATGTATTTCATATGCCGTAAACCTAGTTCATAGTTGTTAGTTTCCTTTAATGCCAAACAAACACATACCAATCGTTGGTTAGAAGGCGATCGCCGAATTCGTCCTCGCTTTCTCCCGTGTAGCTGGCTTGGGTTTCGCTTGCATACGGTTCAAACCGATATGGCTCAATAGCTTCAGTTTCTTCTTCAATTTGGTTTTCGTTACCTGCCTCCACACTACAACCATCCGTTTCAATACATGCGTAATCTGTTGAATCGCTTAAGCCGCTGAAATCCGAGTCTGAATCCGAGCTAATGTCGCTCTATAGCTTGCTGTTCTTTCCGCCATGTTTGTTTGTGTTGGCATCACTATGTGACGTCACAGGAAAATGGACGGGTGTATATAACGATGGTTAAAAAATTGAAGCTTTTTTTAGGGATATTGCGTGATGGGTAAAATTTTGAAAAAAAACTTTGAAAATTGTATAATTCTATGGCTGGATGTAATAAGGAGTCATAAAAAATACAAATAAAAATACAATTAATTTTGATGTTTTTAGCAAAATATAGTAAAAATGTATTTCGTTTTTTTTTTTTAATTAATAAATATATTTATTTTTAGGTAAGATAAACATAAAAATACAATTTATCTCTAGTCTGGATGATTTAGTTCTTGTCACCCTGTTGTCCTCCCATCGTGAAAAAAGGCTGTCCTCTAGAGATGCGCGGATAGGCAATTATTTCATCCGCAACCGCATCACAAATGTCGTCAACCATCCGCCATCCACCCGAACCAACATTTTATCAAAACCACACCCGCCCGCACCCGCCCGTTGTTATATATCTAATATAGACGATGCAAGGCATTAGTGAGGTTATAAAGCTTTTGCCTGCTAAAGAAAGGAGACTGATCCAATTCAGCAGAGACATTCAATGCCTGCCACGCATCTCTTGGCCATGCATTCGTGGCTAAGAGATATTAATGCGTGATAATATTATTCATCATTATTATAATATTATTGTCATTTCCATTAAGAAAGTGTTGGATAAAATTTTGAAAAAAACTTAAATATAATAAGCCACTGGGAACTGATTTTTAATGGTTTTAACCCTTCTGAAATTGTGATAATGTTCCCCTTTAAATCCGAAGGAAAAGACTGTTCGTGCCGTGGCCAATACTGTTCCAGATGAGGGTTGCTATTGTTCTGGACTATCTTGCCAGTTGTGTGGAATACAGAGTTATTGGTAATCACTTTGGAGCGCACAAATGCAGCGTCAAGAGGTTTGTGTACATTTTAATATTCACATTTATTATACTTGCTTCGTTCTCTTTCATCTCATTCGTATATTGTTCGGGAGTCCGAATCAAGCCGGCATTTCCTTCGCTACCTTCTTAAACAAAGCTGTTTTAATTTCTCCAATCAATGTACTTTAAAATGATGTTATTTTACTTCCATCCATCCATCCATCTTCTTCCGCTTATCCGAGGTCGGGTCGCGGGGGCAGCAGCCTAAGCAGGGAAGCCCAGACTTCCCTCTCCCCAGCCACTTCGTCCAGCTCTTCCTGTGGGACCCCGAGGCGTTCCCAGGCCAGCCGGGAGACATAGTCTTCCCAACGTGTCCTGGGTCTTCCCCGCGGCCTCCTACCGGTCGGACGTGCCCTAAACACCTCCCTAGGGAGGCGTTCGGGTGGCATCCTGACCAGATGCCCGAACCACCTCATCTGGCTCCTCTCGATGTGGAGGAGCAGCGGCTTTACTTTGAGCTCCCCCCGGATGGCAGAGCTTCTCACCCTATCTCTAAGGGAGAGCCCCGCCACCCGGCGGAGGAAACTCATTTCGGCCGCTTGTACCCGTGATCTTGTCCTTTCGGTCATAACCCAAAGCTCATGACCATAGGTGAGGATGGGAACGTAGATCGACCGGTAAATTGAGAGCCTTGCCTTCCGGCTCAGCTCCTTCTTCACCACAACGGATCGATACAGCGTCCGCATTACTGAAGACGCCGCACCGATCCGCCTGTCGATCTCACCATCCACTCTTCCCTCACTCGTGAACAAGACTCCGAGGTACTTGAACTCCTCCACTTGGGGCAAGATCTCCTCCCCAACCCGGAGATGGCACTCCACCCTTTTCCGGGCGAGAACCATGGACTCGGACTTGGAGGTGCTGATTCTCATCTCAGTCGCTTCACACTCGGCTGCGAACCGATCCAGTGAGAGCTGAAGATCCTGGCCAGATGAAGCCATCAGGACCACATCATCTGCAAAAAGCAGAGACCTAATCCTGCAGCCACCAAACCATATCCCCTCAACGCCTTGACTGCGCCTAGAAATTCTGTCCATAAAAGTTATGAACAGAATCGGTGACAAAGGGCAGCCTTGGCGGAGTCCAACCCTCACTGGAAACGTGTCCGACTTACTGCCGGCAATGCGGACCAAGCTCTGACAATGATCATACAGGGAGCGGACTGCCACAATCAGACAGTCCGATACCCCATACTCTCCGAGCACTCCCCACAGGACTTCCCGAGGGACACGGTCGAATGCCTTCTCCAAGTCCACAAAACACATGTAGACTGGTTGGGCAAACTCCCATGCACCCTCAAGGACCCTGCCGAGAGTATAGAGCTGGTCCACAGTTCCACGACCAGGACGAAAACCACACTGTTCCTCCTGAATCCGAGGTTCGACTATCCGGCGTAGCTTTCTCTCCAGTACACCTGAATAGACCTTACCGGGAAGGCTGAGGAGGTTATTTTACTTTGTGAAGGAAATAAACAGTCTCCTCATCATTACAATTGTTGCCTATGTTTTTATTGAATGGTATCTGCTTCCGGGTTGTGTTCCACGGGTTGACACTGGCGTATGCACGACACGAAGGGTCCCCTCCGGCGGTCAAGAAATCTGGTTTTCAATTGCATAATCCAGGTGTGTTAGTCCGACTTTACAAAAACCAAACACGATTGGAATAAGGTGTATCTATGGGTTATATGACTCTTATTTAGAGCCAAACTATTTGAGAAATCAAACTAATTTAGTGCATGGACACGTACCAGTGACGTGCGGTGAGGTTGATGGCTGGTGAGGCACTGACTTCATCACAGTCAGATTTACAAACATATGAACCCTAAAGAGTATCTTATTCACCATTTGATTGGCAGCAGTTAACGGGTTATGTTTAAAAGCTCATACCAGCATTCTTCCCTGCTTGGCACTCAGCATCAAGGGTTGGAATTGGGGGTTAAATCACCAAAAATGATTCCCAGGCGCGGCGCCGCTGCTGCCCACTGCTCCCCTCACCTCCCAGGGGGTGATCAAGGGGATGGGTCGAATGCAGAGGACAAATTTCACCACACCTAGTGTGTGTGTGTGACAATCATTGCTACTTTACTTAACTTTAACTTTACACATACAAACTGTAGCACACAAAAAAGCACATTTAATAAAAAAAACGTTATTATGGTCTTACCTTTACTTCGAAATTAAGTCCATGCGCCGCAACTAAAGCCCTCACTTAAACTTTCCACGTGCAAGATTGAATCTATTTAAAAAAGTGTAACCGAGGGTTTATAAATGTCGCCTATACTGTATGAAACTACAAAATAACAAACACGGAGGCTCCAGTTTACACGAGGACCACTTTATTTACTTTCTTTCAAAAACCTCCGCAACGTGACATCACTTCCGCTCTTAGCGCCTTCAAAATAAGAGCTCAAGGCATATACTGTATAACAGCGCATAACAGGAACTTAACATCACAAAGAGGAAAGCCCATGAAAATAGGTTACAAAAGTTATTTAATAAGAAGCCAAAAAGTGCAAAAACAATAATGTTCGTGTTGTAGGAGTTGTGAATTAGATACACCTGCATTCTGCAGGTGTATCTAATGTTGTGTCCCTGCAGTCATTCACAACTCCTCCAACACCAACATGATTGTTTTTGCACTTTTTGGCTTCTTATGAAATAACTTTTTTAAATAGATTCAATCTTGCACGTGGAAAGTTTAAGTGTGGGCTTTAGTTGATATAGCAATTCTACGGCGGGGGTGCAGGAGGCGAGCCTCAGCCAGTGCGTCTTTTGCAGCCGTTTTATGATCGCTCAGCACAAGAAATACTCTACACACATACAGTTGTTGACAAAATACACTGTACATTATATACCTCAGCTAACTAAACTATGGAAATGTATAATATAATTCATATAGCAATACAGTCTCACTGCACAGCAGGCCAGCAGTTAGCCGAGTCCGGAATCCATGTTGAGGCACTGAGTGACGTGCCTCAACTGGCTGCTGTTCACCGCACCGTCTCTTCTCAGTATTTGAACGGCAAATGTGAAAATTCAGCGATTTTGAATAAAAAATAATCTAAAACTGGTGAAGTTAAATGGAAAATAACTTTATAGTATAATCACTGGATACATATAACAATTTAAATTTTTTTTTTTCTTTTTACATTTTGCCTCACCTGCCTCTAGTGACTGCACGTCACTGACACGTACTGAGTGTGATACAGGATGATCATTTCTATTGTTCAAATGATTTATTAGCTCTTAACCCATGTCTATTTCAGTCTGAATCAGAATGGAGGAACAACATCACATGGGCCTGTCTATTCCCTACATGCTTGCATGAGTCAATTCCTTCCAGAAGCTCCTATACGTACCGCAATACTGATTTTGCACAGGATCTGCTCTGGGATCTTTCCAGCCTTTTTAAGTGATTGATCTAAAGAGCCACCATCCTGAAAAAAAACCCAGAAAGAAAGGATAACATTCAATGTTCAATTATAAAATAAATTGAAATATAATTGATGTGTACCATGTGTTCCATGCAGATGCTAATTTCTCCATCGCTGTAGAAAGCTCCATAGAAGCCCACAATGTACGGAGAGTTGCATTCATGCAGCACCTGAAGCTCCCTGATTATCTGGTTCCTGATGGCAGGTTTGATCTCCAAGTGGATGAGCTGGAACAAAACGACTGTAATATATTCATACAAACCCCGTTTCCATATGAGTTGGGAAATTGTGTTATTCAATTGAATGCACTACAAAGACAACATATTTGATGTTCAAACTCATAAACTTTTTTTTTTTTTTTTGCAAATAATAATTAACTTAGAATTTCATGGCTGCAACACGTGCCAAAGTAGTTGGGAAAGGGCGTGTTCACCACTGTGTTACATGGCCTTTCCTTTTAACAAGACTCAATAAACGATTGGGAACTGAGGAAACTAATTGTTGAAGCTTTGAAAGTGGAATTATTTCCCATTCTTGTTTTATGTAGAGCTTCAGTCGTTCAACTACGCTGTCGTATTTTACGCTTCATAAAGCGCCACACATTTTCGATGGGAGACAGGTCTGGACTGCAGGCGGGCCAGGAAAGTACCCGCACTCTTTTCTTAACAAAGCCACGCTGTTGTAACATGTGGCTTGACATTGTCTTGCTGAAATAAGCAGGGGCGTCCATGAAAAAGACAGCGCTTAGATGGTAGCATATGTTGCTCCAAAACCTGTATGTACCTTTCAGCATTAATGGTGCCTTCACAGATGTTTAAGTTACCCATGCCTTGGGCACTAATGCACCCCCATACCATCACACATGCTGGCTTTTCAACTTTGCGTCGATAACAGTCTGGATGGTTTGCTTCCCCTTTGGTCCGGATGACACGATGTCGAATATTTCCAAAAACAATTTGAAATGTGGACTCGTCAGACCACAGAACACTTTTCCACTTTGCATGAGTCCATCTTAGATGATCTCGGGCCCAGAGAAGCCGGCGGCGTTTCTGGGTGTTGTTGATAAATGGCTTTGGCTTTGCATAGTAGAGCTTTAACTTGCACTTACAGATGTAGCGAGCAACTGTATTTAGTGACAGTGGTTTTCTGAAGTGTTCCTGAGCCCATGTGGTGATATCCTTTAGAGATTGATGTCGGTTTTTGATACAGTGCCGTCTGAGGGATCGGAAGGTCACGGTCATTCAATGTTGGTTTCTTACGTGGAGTGATTTCTCCAGATTCTCTGAACCTTTTGATGATATTACGGAGCGTAGATGTTGAAATCCCTAAATTTCTTGCAATTGCACTTTGAGAAACGTTGTTCTTAAACTGTTTGACTATTTGCTCACGCAGTTGTGGACAAAGGGGTGTACCTCGCCCCATCCTTTCTTGTGAAAGACTGAGCATTTTTTGGGAAGCTGTTTTTACACCCAATCATGGCACCCACCTGTTCCCAATTAGCCTGCACACCTGTGGGATGTTCCAAATAAGTGTTTGATGAGCATTCCTCAACTTTATCAGTATTTATTGCCACCTTTCCCAACTTCTTTGTCACGTGTTGCTGGCATCAAATTCTAAAGTTAATGATTATTTGCAAAAAAAAACCCCATCAAATATGTTGTCTTTGTAGCATATTCAACTGAATATGGCTTGAAAATGATTTGCAAATCATTGTATTCCGTTTATATTTACATCTAACACAATTTCCCCAACTCATATGGAAACAGGGTTTGTACATTTGACAATGTGGCCATCAAAAGGGCAGCTTTACCTTCCTGGCCATGATCAGACCAGAAGGTCTGTGAGACACCTTGAAGACCACTCCTCCGTTGCCTGCGCCAAGTTCGCATATTTTCTCAAAGTCGTCATCCTTTAACTCTCCCACTTTCTGCTTCTGCGTCAGAAAAGCTTCAAGGCGCTTGCGTTGCTGCTCATCCAACTCCAGCTCCTCCAGCTTCTTCTGCAGGGCCTCCAAGTTTGTTCTTGAAGGAAAGACAAAAAGTGATGATCAAAATGACACCGCAAAAGTTTCGCCGAGGTTTGCTCATGCACCCAAAACTAGAGCGACTATTTCAGAATCAGAATCAGAATCAGCTTTATTGTCATTACGCAAGGTAACGAGATTGAGGCCATTCCATACAGTGCAATGTGTGCATGCTAGAAAAACAATGTGCAAATATATAAAAATATAAAAAATTTTGAAGTGCAATGAATATGGTGTGAAATGAATATATACATGAAAAAAAACAAAACAAAAACAGGGTGGTTGGTGGAATGGGTTATTGCACCGAAGAGAAGGCAGTTATGAGGGACAATGGGGCAGTCCGTTCAGGATGGTTATGGCCCTGGGGAAGAAGCTGTTCTTTAGCCTGTTTGTTTTGGTTTTAATGCACCTGTAGCGCTTCCCAGAGGGCAGCAGGTGGAACAGGTCAGAGCCAGGGTGGGTGCTGTCCTTGATGATGGCACTGGCTCTGTTGAGGCAGCGGGAGGTGTAGATGTCCGTCAGAGAGGGGAGAGGGCGGCCGATGATCTTCTGAGCCGTCTTGACCACTCTTTGCAGCCTCTCCCTGTCTGCTGCAGTGCAGCTGCCGTACCATACCGTAATACAGTAGGTCAGCAGGCTCTCGATGGACGAGCGGTAGAAGGTCAGCAGCAGGTCAGGCTTCAGGTTGTACTTCCCGAGGACTCTAAGGAAGTGTAGCCGCTGCTGAGCCTTCTTGATGATTGATGTGGTGTTGACTGTCCAGGAGAAGTCATTAGAGATGTGGACTCCAAGGTACCTGAAGGTGTGGACCCTCTCTACACGCTCGCCGTTGATGTTTTTATGTTATATAATCTACAAATGGATTTGAGTTGTATTTTCTACACTGCTTTTTTTCATATATACAGTGCATCCTGGAAGTATTCACAGTGCTTCACTTTTTCCAAATGTTATGTTACAGTCTTATACCAAAATGGAATAAATTCATTCTCTTTGAATATGATGCCACAAGCTTGGCACACCTATCTTTGAGCTGTCTCGCCCATTCCTCTTTGCCCATTCCTCTTTGCAGCACCTCTCAAGTTCCATTAGGCTGGATGGGAAGTGTTAGTTTTCATCCAGGATGTTTCTGTACAATGCTGCATTCATCTTAGTCTACTCAGGGAGGTGACCAAGAACCTGATGGTCAAACTGTCAGAGCTACAGTATTCCTCTGTGGAGAGAGGAGAACCTTCCAGAAGGACAACCATCTCTGCAGCAATCCACCAATCAGGCCTGTATGGTATAGTGGCCAGATCATACTTGCCAACCTTGAGACCTCCGATTTCGGGAGGTGGGGTGCGGGGGTGTGGTTAAAAGGGGAGGAGTATATTGACAGCTGGAATTCACCAAGTCAAGTATTTCATACATACATACATACATACATACTAGAGATGCTCGGATAGGCAATTATTTTATCCGCAACCGCATCACAAAAGTCGTCATCCATCCGCCATCCACCCGAACCAACATTTTATCAAAACCACACCCGCCCGCCATCCGCCCGTTGTTACATATCTAATATAGACGATGCAAGGCATTAGTGAGGTTATAAAGCTTTTGCCTGTTAAAGAAAGGAGACTGATCCAATTTAGCAGAGACATTCAATGCGTGCCACGCATTAATATCTCTTGGCCACGCATTAGTGGCTAAGAGATATTAATGCGTGATGATATTATTTATCATTATTATAATATTATTGTCATTTCCATTAAGAAAGTGTTGACTATTGTTGCCAATGCCCTCAGATCAGGAGTGCGTTCCTCACACTTTGTGTGCGCAGTTGCAGCAAGCAGAACGATGCTTTTAAGAGGTTAAAAAAAGGTTTTAGAAAGACTAGGCCTATATTTTCGTTAGAGGTAAAAAAAATGTTCTGAATTTATTTCAATGAATATTAACTTGTTAACGTTATACTGCTCAAATAGGGACGAGGGCGGGGTGCACAGTGAAACAGTGAACAATTTTGCGACAAAGATGAACCTTTATTGATTGATCTGCAGCCATGACAAAATATCAGACAATCTCCATTGTCAACGACAGGCAGGAAAATAAAGATAAACACATAGCCTATGTTCTAGGCATAGGCATAGGCTCATACGTTTTTAAGTTGAAATAAAAAAAATAAATAAAAAATGTGACTCATAAGCCTTAGGCTGTCAATCACGCGCACAAACTTAAATTATACAATAACATATGTATGTCATCTCTATTTAAACAAAAATAAATTAAATAAATAATAATAATAAATTACCTGCAACTTATTGGCCAAGGCAAATAGCTGAAGGGGGGAAATCAAACCCATCAGACTGCACTTTATCATCAAACTTGAATTATAATGAAAATAGACGGTCGCGACAAACAAAGCAGGCTAAATATCCTTACATTGTCACCAATCGGAGATGCGCTTCACTTGAAAGCGAGGCCAAATAATTATTCACACATAGTAGTATATCTCCAATAGAAAAAAACCACAATAAACAACGCAATTGCCTTAATTCCTTTGCATTGTAGTGCGCCCAAACAACACGTAACCATCAAAATTATTCAGCTGACCGAACTCAATATAGGTTAGACATGGGCTTATTTGGTATAGCCTATAGGTAACGTAGACTAATTCCTTTAACATATCCAACCGTATGTCTACTTACTTTTTTTTTTGTTAGCACTATGCAGGAATAAAATGGCATCTACAGTGCCAGGATTCATGCGAGAGCGCCTGGCCTCTAAAATGCGCCCTGCTGCGCTGAAGGAGCGCTCACTTGCGCCACTTGTTGCTGGGACGCGGTGCCATCTTTTTCTTTTTTTCTTCTTCTTCTGTTGTGTTGTGCTGCAGTGCCTGATGAATAATTGACTGTTTCAAAGAGTGCTGCTCGTTTTTCGTATGTGGGTAACAACATTTAACTATGTATATATATTTCCGAATTGGTTCAACCGCCAACCGCCTGCATCTATTTAAAATCTATTTTTACCCGCCCGACCCGCGGTTTATCCGCGGACTCCGCGGTTGTGTCCGCAAACCGCGCATTTCTAATATATATATATATATATATATATATATATATATATATGTATATATATATATATATAGCCCTGTGATGAGGTGGCGACTTGTCCAGGGTGTACCCCGCCTTCCGCCCGATTGTAGCTGAGATAGGCTCCAGCGCCCCCCGCGACCCCAAAGGGAATAAGCGGTAGAAAATGGATGGATGGATATATATATATATATATATATATATATATATATATATATATATATATATATATATATATATATATATATATATATATATATATACATACATATACATATACACACATATATATATATATATATATATATATATATATATATATATATATATATATACATCCTGAAAATATGCAAAAAAAACTGTTTAGATAATTGATACTTCAAACTTGCATAAATAAATATTAAGGAATATAACATAGCTTCTGAGAGCTTCAAAATGTAATGAATAAAATGCTAAAGTTGTTGATAAACAAGCAATTATTTTAATAATTAAATATGGTCATTTTAAATGAATTATTATGATAATTTAAAATTAATTATTTCAAATATGTTTATTTTAATGTATAATTCTATGGCTGGATGTAATAAGGAGTCATAAAAAATACAAATAAAAATACAATTAATTTTGATGTTTTTAGCAAAATATAGTAAAAATGTATTTCGTTTTTTTTTTTTAAATTAATAAATATATTTATTTTTAGGTAAGATAAACATAATAATAGAATTTATCTCTAGTCTGGATGATTTAGTTCTTGTCACCCTGTTGTCCTCCCGTCGTGAAAAAAGGCTGTCCTCACTCAGGTCCGCATGGAGCTGGAGGGGGCGTGGCCTCCAGCTCCGGCTGAAAATCGGGAGATTTTCGGGAGAATATTTGTCCTGGGAGGTTTTCGGGAGAGGCGCTGAATTTCGGGAGTCTCCCGGAAAATTCGGGAGGGTTGGCAAGTATGGGCCAGATAGAAGCCATTTATTAGTAAGAAGTTTGCCAAAATGCATCTGAAGGACTCTCAGACCTTGAAAAACAAAAATCTCTAGTCTGATGAGACAAAGATTGAAGTCTTTCAGGCATCATGTTTGGAGAGAACCAGGCTCACGCTCATCACCAAGTCTATACCATCCCTATAGTGAAGCATAGTGGTGGCAGCATCACGCTGTGGGGATGTTTTTTAGTGACAGGAACTGGCAAACTAGTCAGGATAGAGGAAAAGATGAATGCAGCAATGTACAGAGACATCTTAGATGAAAATCAACACTTCTCGTACAACCTGATGGAGCTTAAGAGGTGCTTCAAGGAGGAATGGGCAAAACTGCCAAAAGCTTGTGGCAGCGTATCCAAAAAGACTTGAGGCTTTAATTGCTACCAACGATGCATCAACAAAGTATTGCGCGAAGCTTGTGAATACTTATAGTATGTACATGTGACTCCTTAGTTTATTTGTAATACACTTGCCAAAAAACCCCCAATAAAACCCATTACACATTGTCATTATGGGGCATTGTCTGTAGAATTTTGAGGACAAAAAAGAATTTATTCAATTTTGGAATAAGGCTGTGGCATAACAAAATGTGGAAAATGTGAAGCGCTGTGAATACTTTCCGGATGCACTGAAAAAGTGGCTTAAGGAAAATCAGAAGTGTGAGCACGAGAACTGGATGTAGTATGGACAAATTGTATTTTTGTCTTAATCATTTTGTATGTGTTTTATACTTCTCTCATCTTTTTTTAAAAGCCTAACGAGGGACAAGGGTTGCAAATTAGCCTGTGGCTAGAAGTCTTATGTACTTTGAGGGTAGCGATGTTTAATTGTACTGTCCCTAGGGATGATGTTCGAAATCGGTTCTCCCGGTTGTTCGATAAGAAAAGAACCGATTCCATGGACTCAAATCCCTTTTTGAGAACCGGTTCCCGCTATCGAGGCCACTATAGTAAAGAAAAAGAGTTGGTTCTTTATTCGAATCCCTGGGAACGAATCCCTTCCCACGTACAGGAAATGCCCTGTGGGACCTGCAATGTTATGCCCATTTGATTGTAGACTCTTACTGACACCTTGTGGCGACATGAAAATACTACGCGTCATTAGTTTGGGCACTTCCGGGTTGAGACAATTGAGAAGTAGACAAGTTGTGTTAGCTCTTACAAGCCTTGGAAAAGATAGGTCTGTAAGTAAACTGTTTAACTTGTTCACGTAACTCAATATTAGCTCGGATTCAGACTCGGATTTCAGCGGCTTAAGCGATTCAACAGATTACGCATGTATTGAAACGGATGGTTGTAGTGTGGAGGCAGGTAGCGAAAACCAAATTGAAGAAGAAACTGAAGCTATTGAACCATATCGGTTTGAACCGTACTCAGTGGCCTAGTGGTTAGAGTGTCCGTCCTGAGATCGGTAGGTTGGGAGTTCAAATCCCGGCCGAGTCATACCAAAGACTTTAAAAAATGGGACCCATTACCTCCCTGCTTGGCACTCAGCATCAAGGGTTGGAATTGGGGGTTAAATCACCAAAATGATTCCCGGGCGCAGCCACCGCTGCTGCCCACTGCTCCCCTCACCTCCCAGGGGGTGATCAAGGGTGATGGGTCAAATGCAGAGAATAATTTCGCCACACCTAGTGTGTGTGTGTGACAATCATTGGTACTTTAACTTTTTTAACTTTAAGCGAAACCGACGAAAACGACACGACAGCCAGCGACACGGGAGAAAGCGAGGACGAATTCGGCGATCGCCTTCTAACCAACGATTGGTATGTGTTTGTTTGGCATTAAAGGAAACTAACAACTATGAACTAGGTTTACAGCATATGAAATACATTTGGCAACAACATGCACTTTGAGAGTGCAGACAGCCCAATTTTCATCAATTAATATATTCTGTAGACATACCCTCATCCGCGCTCTTTTCCTGAAAGCTGATCTGTCCAGTTTTGGAGTTGATGTCAGCAGGCCAGGGAAGCTAGGGTCGATAGGGGGTTTAGCTCGCTAATCTGCGGGAACAAACTGCCGCCATTGCTTGCCGTGCTACCGAGGTTCCTTTGTCCCTGAATTGCTCACACACTCCGGCAGATTCAATGGGGGTCTGGCGGCAGGTTTCTTTGACTTTATGGTTGGAAATGCATCTGCTTTGAGTGTCGCAGGATATCCACACATTCTTGCCATCTCTGTCGTAGCATAGCTTTCGTCGGTAAAGTGTGCGGAACAAACGTCCAATTTCTTGCCACTTTGGCATCTTTGGGCCACTGGTGCAACTTGAATCCGTCCCTGTTGGTGTTGTTACACCCTCCGACAACACACCGACGAGGCATGATGTCTCCAAGGTACGGAAAACAGTCGAAAAAACGGAAAAAAACAGAGCTGATTTGACTCGGTGTTTGAGAAAATGGCGGATTGCTTCCCGATGCGACGTCACGTTGTGACGTCATCGCTCCGAGAGCGAATATTAGAAAGGCGTTTAATTCGCCAAAATTCACCCATTTAGAGTTCGGAAATCGGTTAAAAAAATATATGGTCTTTTTTCTGCAACATCAAGGTATATATTGACGCTTACATAGGTCTGGTGATAATGTTCCCCTTTAACAGTAAACGAACAAGTAGATTAATAATTAATTTTCTACCACTTGTCCTTAATAATGTTGACAAAATAATAGAATGGAAAATGACACAATATGTTACTGCATATGTCAGCAGCTAAATTAGGAGTCTTTGTTTGTTTACTTACTACTAAAAGACAAGTTGTCTAGTAGGGCTGCGAATCTTTGGGTGTCCCACGATTCGATTCAATATCGATTCTTGGGGTCACGATTCGATTCGAAATCGATTTTTTCCTATTCAACGCGATTCTCGATTCAAAAAGGATATTTTCCCGATTGAAAAGGATTGTCTATTCATTCAATACATAGGATTTCAGCAGGATCTACCCCAGTCTGCTGACATGCAAGCAGAGTAAAAAGCTTTTTATAATTGTAAAGGACAATGTTTTATCAACTGATTGCAATAATGTAAATTTGTTTTAACTATTAAATGAACCAAAAATATGACTTATTTTATCTTTGTGAAAATATTGGACACAGTGTGTTGTCAAGCTTATGAGATGCGATGCAAGTGTAAGCCACTGTGACACTATTGTTCTTTTATTTTATTTTTATAAATGTCTAATGATAATGTCAATGAGGGATTTTTAATCACTGCTATGTTGAAATTGTAAATAATATTGATACTGTTGTTGATAATATTCATTTTTGTTTCACTACTTTTGGTTTGTTCTGTCGTGTTTGTGTCTCCTCTCAATTGCTCTGTTTATTGCATTTTTATGGTATTGCTGCGTATTGTTTTGTTGGATTGATTAATAAATTAAAAAATAAATAAATAAATAAATAAATAAATAAATAAATAAATAAATAAATAAATAAATAAAATAAAAAATAAATAAATCGATTTTTTTTAATTGAGAATCGATTCAGAATCGCACAATGTGAGAATCGCGATTCGAATTCGAATCGATTTTTTTCCCACACCCCTATTGTCTAGTACAGGGGTTCTCAAATGGGGGTACGCGTACCCCTGGGGGTACTTGAAGGTATGCCAAGGGGTACGTGAGATTTTTTTTTAAATGTCTGTCAAAAAGAACTGTGAAAAGAAATGCAACAATGCAATATTCAGTGTTGACAGATAGATTTTTTTGTGGACATGTTCCATAAATATTGATGTTAAAGATTAATTTTTTTGTGAAGAAATATTTAAAATTAAGTTCATGAATCCAGATGGATCTCTGTTACAATTCCCAAAGAGGGCACTTTTTACTTCTATGTGTAGAAATCTTTATTTATAATTAAATCACTTGTTTATTTTTCAACAAGTTTTTAGTTATTTTTACATCTTTTTTTCCAAATAGTTCAAGAAAGACCACTACAAATGAGCAATATTTTGCACTGTTATACAATTTAATAAATCAGAAACTGATAACATAGTGTTACGATCCGCTGCCCGGATCATAGTTTGTTTATGCTTGAGCCACATGTGTTTTCAGCACCTTGAGTTTCGTTTGTTTCTGTTGCCATGACGGCAGATTGTATGCACCTGCCTCTGGTTAGTGTTCGGGACGCGCACCTGTTGCCCGGGCACTAATCAGAGGGCTATTTAGTCTTTGCCCTGGCCTCACTCGGTCTGGCTTCCTAGTTTGTTCCCATACAACTGATGACGACGTTTATTTCATGTTCTTTAGCTGCTAGTTTTCACGCTAGGCTATTTTGGTTTGCTAGCTCCCACGCTAGCCCTTTTGTTTTGCCTTTTGTGCTACGTGCATGTCTTTTGTTTATTCATCATATGATTTATATTTTAAATAAATCATATTCCTACCTGCAAGCTGTGTCCGAAACCGTCTGCATCCTAGGGAGAACCACATCCGCATCCTGATGCGACCACGTCGTTACAGTATTCCCCGGTGGATTCGGGGACACGTGGCCTGGCGACCCACCACCAAATCCTCCCTCCGCCCTCCCTTGACTCTTGAACTGTTTCTTGTTTTTTGGTTTCTAGTTTTATTTTGTGTCAAGGGACATCTGAAATCTGTCCTTTAAGGGGGGGGGGGGGGGGGGGGGGGTACTGTTACGATCCGCTGCCCGGATCATAGTTTGTTTATGTTTGATTCACATGTGTTTTCAGCACCTTGAGTTTCGTTTGTTTCTGTTGCCATGACGGCAGATTGTATGCACCTGCCTCTGGTTAGTGTTCGGGACGCGCACCTGTTGCCCGGGCACTAATCAGAGGGCTATTTAGTCTTTGCCCTGGCCTCACTCGGTCTGGCTTCCTAGTTTGTTCCCATACAACTGATGACGACGTTTATTTCATGTTCTTTAGCTGCTAGTTTTCACGCTAGGCTATTTTGGTTTGCTAGCTCCCATGCTAGCCCTTTTGTTTTGCCTTTTGTGCTACGTGCATGTCTTTTGTTTATTCATCATATGATTTTTATTTTAAATAAATCATATTACTACCTGCAAGCTGTGTCCGAAGCCGTCTGCATCCTAGGGAGAACCACATCCGCATCATGATGCGACCACGTCGTTACACATAGTGTTGTATTTTACTTCTTTATCTCTTTTTTTTCAACCAAAAATGCTTTGCTCTGATTAGGGGGTACTTGAATTAAAAAAAATGTTCACAGGGGGTACATCACTGAAAAAAGGTTGAGAACCACTGCTCTAGTATGTTCACTATTTTATTAAAGGACAGACTTGCAATAAGAACCATATCTTTAATGTACCCTAAGTATTTGTGTAAAAATAAAGCATTAATGACATTTTTTTGGTCCCCTTTATTTAGAAAAGTACCGAAAAGTATCGAAATAATTTCGGCACCGGTACCAAAGCATTGGTGTCGGGACAACACTAGTAAGAACTGAAGGTGGCGCTATAAAGACAGGCTCCTTCTGCTGCTTAAGTAGTATTTGTGGAGCAATGACAATCAAGTGAGGGTCACGTGGTCTGTTTGAATGATTTCTACCAGATTTAATGCTGAAAAGCACCTCCTGTTGCTCCTCGTGCTGCCATAGCAACCACTTACCTTGAGAAGCAAACAGGTTGCAATAATAAGGATCTGATGTGAGCAGCTGCTCCTTTGTTTGTTTATTACTATGTTTGCAGCGGTACCAATTATCTTTGCAAAAACACTGTCTTTTAAAGGTTCTTTTTTGTTTGTTTTTACTGTAGCATCCCTGCATCATAACCATGGAGACTAATTTGTGAGTTGAACGTAGCCTGTGGGCGGGCGTGGGCGTTCTGTTGGACAAAAGCTGAAGCTGAAGGTGGAGGAGGACAACTGGTGATGCTGCCTGAAACGTACTCTTCACACAATATGTGGGAGGGACGAAGAGAGGCCGCACGTTTGCAGGAGAGTGGAGTGTGCTCTTGAAATCCTTCCACGCACAAAGTCCGAGGACAGCTGCTGCAGTCCAATGAAAGAGATGCAGAATTTGTGCTGCTGGGTCTTCCATCCTTTTTTATTTGGACTATTTGAATGCTTTTGTTACACGAGTAACACAAGTGTCGTGGTGCAAGGTTGTGTAGCTACTGTTAATTGGAGACTCTAAATTGTCACCAAGGATTGTTTATCTCTCTGAGTCCTGCCATGGGCTCCTGACCCATACTTGCCAACCCTCCCGAATTTTCCGGGAGACTCCCGAAATTCAGCGCCTCTCCCAAAAAACTCCCGGGACAAATATTCTCCCGAAAATCTCCCGATTTTCAGCCGGAGCTGGAAGCCACGCCCCCTCCAGCTCCATGCAGACCTGAGTGAGGACAGCCTTTTTTTTATGACGGGAGGACAACAGGGTGACAAGAACTAAATCATCCAGACTAGAGATAAATTGTATTATTATGTTTATTTTACCTAAAAATAAATATATTTATTAATTAAAAAAAAAAAAAAAAAAACTAAATACATTTTTACTATATTTTGCTAAAAACATCAAAATTAATTGTATTTTTATTTGTATTTTTTCGTGACTCCTTATTACATCCAGCCATAGAATTATACATTAAAATAAACATATTTCAAATAATTGATTTATGTTGTCTTTGTAGCATATTCAACTGAATATGGGTTGAAAATGATTTGCAAATCATTGTATTCCGTTTATATTTACATCTAACACAATTTCCCAACTCATATGGAAACGGGGTGTGTAGCCTAATTTAGCCATTCCTTTACCACTTTTGACATGTGTTTGGGGTCATTGTCCTGTTGTGTCCTGGGCATGACGTTAAAGTGCACCCGGCAGTGGAGGCTCCTCTATGGGGTCTTGGGGCACTAGGAGGTTAACCCCTTTACTACTGTTACCCCAGGTGGCCCTTGGCAAAGGCCTAGTACCTGACTGCCCCCTAGTCAGGGATACGGTGAAGACCTCAACGGCTGCGATGGCGGAAGAAGGCTGCAGCAGAAAAGGGTCCCCAGTCGTCTTGGACTCCATGCCACTGGACCTTGACCCGATTCTGCCAAGGATGGTGTGGTGGCTGTCTGTGCACCAGTCTCCCCACGTTAAACAAAGGGATACACCCCTACCAGGAGGATCGTCATACTCGTTCGAGTGACCACCGATGATGATGATGTCCTGTTGGAACACCCAACTGCGCCCAAGACCCAACCTCCAGGCTGATGATTTTAGCTTGTCCTGAAGAATTTGGAGGTAATCCTCCTTTTTCATTGTCCCATTTACTCTCCGTAAAGCACCAGTTCCATTGGCAGCAAAACAGGCCCAGAGCATAATACTACCACCACCATGCTTGACGGTAGGAATTGGTGTTCCTGGGATTAAAGGCCTCACCTTTTCTCCTCCAAACATATTGCTGGGTATTGTGGCCAAACAGCTCCAGTATGATATATATATATATATATATATATATATATATATATATATATATATATATATATATCATACTTGCCAACCCTCCCGAATTTTCCGGGAGACTCCCGAAATTCAGCGCCTCTCCCAAAAAACTCCCGGGACAAATATTCTCCCGAAAATCTCCCGATTTTCAGCCGGAGCTGGAAGCCACGCCCCCTCCAGCTCCATGCGGACCTGAGTGAGGACAGCCTTTTTTTTTTATGACGGGAGGACAACAGGGTGACAAGAACTAAATCATCCAGACTAGAGATAAATTGTATTATTATGTTTATTTTACCTAAAAATAAATATATTTATTAATTAAAAAACAAACAAAAAAAAACTAAATACATTTTTACTTTATTTTGCTAAAAACATCAAAATTAATTGTATTTTTATTTGTATTTTTTCGTGACTCCTTATTACATCCATCCATAGAATTATACATTAAAATAAACATATTTCAAATAATTGATTTTAAATTATCATAATAATTCATTTAAAATGACCATATTTAATTATTAAAATAATTGCTTGTTTATCAACAACTTTAGCATTTTATTCATTACATTTTGAAACTCTCAGAAGCCAAGTTATGTTATATTCCTTAATATTTATTTATGCAAGTTTGAAGTATCAATTATCTAAACACAGTTTTGTTTGCATATTTTCAGGATGTAGATATATATATATATTAGAGATGCGCGGATAGGCAATTATTTCATCCGCCACCGCATCAGAAAGTCGTCAACCATCCGCCATCCACCCGATGTAACATTTGATCAGAACCGCACCCGCCCGCCATCCGCCCGCACCCGCCCGTTGTTATATATCTAATATAGACGATGCAAGGCATTAGTGAGGTTATAAAGCTTTTGCCTGTGAAAGAAAGGAGACTGATCCAATGCAGCACAGACATTCGCGTGCCACGCTGTCACGACCCAGACGCACACCAGTGCGCAATCATATGGGAGCCACGCTGAGCGCACCTCCAAGCGCGTCTTGCTGCCGGCGACGGCCGGGTATGGGCCCAACGCTCCAGCGCCATCCATTTTCAGGGCTAGTTGATTCGGCAGGTGGGTTGTTACACACTCCTTAGCGGGTTCCGACGTCCATGGCCACCGTCCTGCTGTCTATATCAACCAGGGTGAGCCCCACCCCTTTCGTGAGCGCACTGCGCGCGGAGTGACCCCTGTTACGCGCCCCCGCCAACAGGGGTGGCGGGCAGGTAAGCTGCGTGGGCGGCGCGCGCGGAGTGACCCCTGTTACGAGCCCCCGGCCACGGGGGTGGCGGGCAGGTAAGCTGCTTACCTGCTGCGCGTGACGCCGGCCGCGGCGAAGGCGGACGAGGCGGGGTGTCGGTGCGGTGGGTGCGGTGGTGACCCTGGACGTGCGTCGGGCCCTTCTCGCGGATCGCCTCAGCTACGGCTCCCGGTGGGGCCCTCTCGGGGGAAGGGGCCTCGGTCCCGGACCCCGGCGAGGCGTCCCTTCTCCGCTCCGTAAAAGTGTCCATCTCTTTTTTTTTTTCTTCTTCTGTTGTGGCATATGCTGCAGGTGCCTGCTCGTTTTTCGTATGTGGGTAACAACATTTAACTATGTATATATATTTCCCAATTGGTTTAACTGCCACCCGCCTGAATCTATTTAAAATCTAATTTTTTTTTATTTCAACCGCCCGAACCGACCCGACCCGACCCGCGGATAAAATCTAATTTTTTAAAATTTCATCCGCTTGATCCGCGGATAATCCGCGGACTCCGCGGTTGTGCCCGCAAACCGCGCATCTCTAATATCCATCCATCCATCCATTTTCTACCGCTTATTCCCATTGGGGTCGCGGGGGGCGCTGGAGCCTATCTCAGCTACAATCGGGCGGAAGGCGGGGTACACCCTGGACAAGTCGCCACCTCATCGCAGCATCTCTAATATACATATATATAATATGTATGAAATACTTGACTTGGTGACTAGCTGTCAATATACTCCTCCCCTCTTAACCACGCCCCCAACCGCGCCCCGCCCCACCCCCGACCACACCCCCACCCCCCACCTCCCGAAATCAAAGGTCTCAAGGTTGGCAAGTATGTCCTGACCAGTACAGGGTGTACACTACCTCATACCCAAAAGTCTCGGATTAGTGTTGTCCCGATACCAATATGTATTTCGATACTTTTCGGTACTTTTCGATACTTTTCTAAATAAAGGAGACTACAAAAAAATGGCATTATTGGCTTTATTTTAACACAAAATCTGAGGGTACATGAAACATATGTTTCTTATTGCAAGTTTGCAGAGGTGGGTAGTAACGCGCTACATTTACTCCGTTACATCTACTTGAGTAACTTTTGGGATAAATTGTACTTCTAAGAGTAGTTTTAATGCAACATACTTTTACTTTTACTTGAGTATATTTATAGAGAAGAAACGCTACTTTTACTCCGCTACTTTTATCTGCATTCAGCTCGCTACTAATTTTTATCGATCTGTTAATGCACGCCTTGTTTGTTTTGGTCTGTCAGACAGACCTTCATAGTGCCTGCGTTTTACCAAATACAGTCACTGGTGACGTTCACTCCGTTCCACCAATCAGATGCAGTCACTGGTGACGTTGGACCAATCAAACAGAGCCAGGCGGTCACATGACCTGACTTAAACAAGTTGAAAAACGTATTGGGGTGTTACCATTTAGTGGTCAATTGTACGGAATATGTACTGTACTGTGCAATCTACTAATAATAGTTCCAATCAATCAATCAAAAGTGTGAAGGAAAAAAGACCATTTTTTATTTCAACCGTACATCCCGTCAAAAGCCTAAAGACTGACTGCACAGTTCCTGTCTTCACAATAAAAGTGCCGCTCCATCGCGCCTGCGCTTTCAAAATAAGAGTCTCCGAAAGCCTGCGCAAACAAGCTAGCAAGCTACGGAGTTTGCCGCCAATGTATTTCTTGTAAAGTGTATAAAAACGAATACGGAAGCTGGACATATAAGATGCCAAAAACCAACCACTTTCATGTGGTATTAGACAGAAAGGAGGAACTTTTTTTCTCCTCCATTTGAAAACGTGGACGCTATCATCACTACTGTCTGATTACAATCAATACAAGTCATCAGAATCAGGTAATACACCAACTTATATTCTTGTCTTCATGAAAGAAAGGAATCTATATGTGTTAAACATGCATGTATATTCATTAAAACACTATTAACATGTAAACAAAAACGGCAAAAAAAATATATATAAATGATATACTGTATATATCAATGTATGTATATATATATATATATATATATATATATATATATATATATATATATATATATATATATATATATATATACACAGTTACTCAGTACTTGAGTAGTTTTTTTACAACATACTTTTTACTTTTACTCAAGTAAATATTTGGGTGACTACTCCTTACTTTTACTTGAGTAATAAATCTCTAAAGTAACAGCACTCTTACTTGAGTACAATTTCTGGCTACTCTACCCACCTCTGCAAGTTTGTACTTAAATAAAATAGTGAACATACAAGACAACTTGTCTTTTAGTAGTAAGTAAACAAACAAAGGCTCCTAATTTAGTCTGCTGACATATGCAGTAACATATTGCATACTTGCCAACCTTGAGACCTCCAATTTCGGGAGGTGGGTGCGGGGGGCGTGGTTAAGAGGGGAGGAGTATATTTACAGCTAGAATTCATTCACCAAGTATTTCATATATATATATACATATATATATATATATATATATATATATATATATATATATATATATATATATATATATATATATATATATATATATATATATATATATATATATATAAAAGAAATAATTGACTTTCAGTGAATTCTAGCTATATATATATATATATATATATGTATATATCAGTGACGTGCAGTCACTAGAGGCAGGTGAGGCAGGGCCTCACCTGCCATCATGGAAAGAAAAAAAATGTAAAAAGAAAAAAAAAAAAATTAAATTGTTATATGTATCCAGTGATTATACTATAAAGTTATTTTCCATTTAACTTCACCAGTTTTAGATTATTTTTATTCAAAATCGCTGAATTTTCACATTTGTCGTTCAAATACTGAGAAGAGACGGTGCGGTGAACAGCAGCCAGTTGAGGCACGTCACTCAGTGCCTCAACATGGATTGCGCAATGACTCGGCTAACTGCTGGCCTGCTGTGCAGTGAGACCGTATTGCTATATGAATTATATTATACATTTCCATAGTTTAGTTAGCTGAGGTATATAATGTACAGTGTATTTCGTCAACAACTGTATGTGTGTAAAGTATTTCTTGTGCTGAGCGATCATAAAACTGCTGCAAAAGACGCACTGGCTGAGGCTCGCCTCCTGCACCCCCGCCGTAGAATTGTTATATCAACTTAAGCCCACACTTAAACTTTCCACGTGCAAGATTGAATCTATTTAAAAAAAATATTTCATAAGAAGCCAAAAAGTGCAAAAACAATAATGTTGGTGTTGGAGGAGTTGTGAATGACTGCAGGGACACAACATTAGATACACCTGCAGACTGCAGGTGTACCTAATTCACAACTCCTCCAACACGAACATTATTGTTTTTGCACTTTTTGGCTTCTTATTAAATAACTTTTGTAACCTATTTTCATGGGCTTTCCTCTTTGTGATGTTAAGTTCCTGTTATGCGCTGTTATAAAGTATATGCCTTGAGCTCTAATTTTGAAGGCGCTAAGAGCGGAACTGATGTCACGTTGCGGAGGTTTTTGAAAGAAGGTAAATAAAGTGGTCCTCGTGTAAACTGGAGCCTCCGTGTTTGTTATTTTGTAGTTTCATACAGTATAGGCGACATTTATAAACCCTCGGTTACACTTTTTTAAATAGATTCAATCTTGCACGTGGAAAGTTTAAGTGAGGGCTTTAGTTGCGGCGCATGGACTTAATTTATAAGTAAAGGTAAGACCATAATAACGTTTTTTTTTATTAAATGTGCTTTTTTGTGTGCTACAGTTTGTATGTGTAAAGTTAAAGTTAAGTTAAAGTACCAATGATTGTCACACACACACTAGGTGTCATGAAATTTGTCTCTGCATTTGACCCATCCCCTTGTTCACCCCCTGGGAGGTGAGGGGAGCAGTGGGCAGCAGCGGCGCCCCGCCCGGGAATCATTTTTGGTGATTTAACCCCCAATTCCAAGCCTTGATGCTGAGTGCCAAGCAGGGAAGAATGCTGGTATGAGCTTTTAAACATAACTCGTTAACTGCTGCCAATCAAATGGTGAATAAGATACTCTTTAGGGTTCATATGTTTGTAAATCTGACTGTGATGAAGTCAGTGCCTCACCAGCCATCAACCTCACCGCACGTCACTGGTATATATATATATATATATATGTATATATATATATATATATATATATATATATATATAAAGGAAATACTTGAATTTCAGTGTTCATTTATTTACACATATACACACACACATAACACTCATCTACTCATTGTTGAGTTAAGGGTTGAATTGTCCATCCTTGTTCTATTCTCTGTCACTATTTTTCTAACCATGCTGAACACCCTCTCTGATGATGCATTGCTGTGTGGCACGCACAAAAGTGCTTTCATCAAATGCACTAGATGGCAGTATTGTCCTGTTTAAGAGTGTCACAACATTGCTGTTTACGGCAGACGGACTGCTTTACTGTAGACGTTCTTTATATTGTGGGAAAGCGGACCCAGGTCCGCATGGAGCTGGAGGCCAGGCCCCCTCCAGCTCCGCTTGAATTTCGGGAGATTTTCGGGAGAAATTCGGGAGAGGCGCTGAATTTCGGGAGTCTCCCGGAAAATCCGGGAGGGTTGGCAAGTATGACATATTGTGTCATTTTCCATTCTATTATTTTGTCAACATCATGAAGAACAAACTGTAAAAATTGATTATCAATCTACTTGTTCATTTACTGTTAATATCTGCTTATTTTCTCTTTTAACATGTTCTATCTACACTTCTGTTAAAATGTAATAATCACTTATTCTTCTCTTCTTTGATATTTTACATTAGTTTTGGATGATACCACAAATATGGGTATCAATCCGATACCAAGTAGTTACAGGATTATACATTGGTCATATTCAAAGTCCTCATGTGTCCAGGGACATATTTCCTAAGTTTACAAACATAATATGAAATTGAAAAAAACGAAAAAAGATGTTATGTTAAAAACTATCAATGTAATCATAGTAGTATCGACTAGATACGTTCTTGTACTTGGTATCATTACAGTGGATGTTAGATGTAGATCCACCAATGGCGTTTGTTTACATTCAGGTACGGCGTCATTAGCGGTGACGCCAGTGAGCTACGATCTTTAGCTATTCCTCGTCCTGCAGGGATGATACTTTTAAGAAACGTACTTTATTTGTCGCCATGGAGACGATGATGGACTTTAGCCGCTAGCTAGCTAGCCATGTCTTAAAACACCTCTTCCTGAGGGCGTTTCAGTGTATTAACTTCACCTTTTCCATTAGTTTTTAGGCCAAAATTCGTCCGTTCTCCCTTTTCTGTCTACACCAGGGTTTCTCAAAGTTTGGGCGCGCCCCACTGGTGGGGAATAGAGACATGACAGGTGGGGCGCGAGGAACGGTAGGAAATTTCACTTTAAATTTTTTTTTAAATTATTATATTCTTAGATTATTTTTTTTTACGATGCTTTCATTTTCTATACACACTGTAAATCACTTTGTGATTCTGTCTGTGAAATCCACTATATAAATAAATGGAAATTACCGGTACTTATTTTTACTGTAGGCTTTAAATTTCTCGGTAGGAGCGAAAGTTTGACAGACATAGCAACAGTAACTAATGGGGGCGGGGCTAAGCGGAACAAACTTTCGCGCGGATGGGTAGCAGGCTAATGTGTGGACCACAATTACACAAATATATACATTTGTGACTCGCAAATCAAAGGTCGTTGAGCCAGAGCCAGCGCCTGCAGAGAAACAAACATCTGACGGGCACACACTGTGTCATTCACCGGGAAGCACTCGCGTCAAGGCAGCTCAGCCCCGAACTCAATGAGGTTTTAACAGATGTTGTGAGCGCGGTAAATTTGATCAAAACACGACCACTGAAAGTGCAACTGTTTTCTGCACTGTGTGAGGAAATGGGAGCTGATCATACAGCCGTGCTGTTTCACAGTGAAGCAAGGTGGCTCTCCTGGGGAAAAGTGCTGTCACTTGCCCTGTCTTGCCAAATGCATAGCTCCTCCTTTTTTTTTTGCAGAGATTGCAAAGTGGCACTTTTATTTTATTTATTATTGAACTTGATGCAAGTTATTTGATTTATTATTGAACTAAATGCAAGTTATAACACTTTTATTTGATTTATTATTGAACTTGATGCAAGTTATAACACATTTTTGATTTATTATTGAACTTGATGCAAGTTATAACACTTTTGTTTTATTTATTATTGAACTTGATGCAAGTTATAACACTTTTTTGATTTATTATTGAACTTGATGCAAGTTATAACACTTTTTTGATTTATTATTGAACTTGATGCAAGTTATTTGATTTATTATTGAACTTGATGCAAGTTATAACACTTTTATTTGATTTATTATTGAACTTGATGCAAGTTATAACACTTTTATTTGATTTATTATTGAACTTGATGCAAGTTATAACACTTTTTTTTATTTATTATTGAACGTGATGCAAGTTATAACACTTTTTTTGATTTATTATTGAACTTGATGCAAGTTATAACACTTTTGTTTTATTTATTGAACTTGATGGAAGTTATTTTATTTATTATTGAACTTGATGCAAGTTATAACACTTTTATTTGATTTATTATTGAACTTGATGCAAGTTATAACATTTTTTTTGATTTATTATTGAACGTGATGCAAGTTATAACACTTTTTTTGATTTATTATTGAACTTGATGCAAGTTATAACACTTTTATTTGATTTATTATTGAACTTGATGCAAGTTATAACACTTTTTTTGATTTATTATTGAACGTGATGCAAGTTATAACACTTTTTTTGATTTATTATTGAACTTGATGCAAGTTATAACACTTTTGTTTTATTTATTGAACTTGATGGAAGTTATTTTATTTATTATTGAACTTGATGCAAGTTATACCACAGCTGCACAGTTATTTTATTTATTATTGAACTTGATGTTATTTTATGTTATTGAGTTTGAATGTATACAAGTTGATGTTCAATAAATTTGAAAATGTTAAAGCTTGGCATTAGCGCTCTGTTGGGGCGATGTGGGCAGGTGGGGCTTGAAAACTCCCCCTTGTCCAAAGTGGGGGATGACAAAAAAAGTTTGAGAACCACTGGTCTACACACTGTGTCTGCTTGTAAGTACTCCGTGATTGTGCGCTGCCGAACATGCTCCTCTGCTCGTAATGCAGCAATGTCACGGTACTTTTCAGAGGCGGTATAGTACCGAATATGATTCATTAGTATCGCGGTACTATACCAATACCGGTATACCGTACAACCCTAGCTTGGATAGGCTTCAGCTTGTCCATGAGTCCAAGCAAGGTAAAACAAGGCAGGTTTCTTTATAGAACACAATTTGTACACAAGCCAATTCAAAGTGATTTACAGAAAATTACAAAAAGGCAAAAAACTACAAAAATATTCATAAAAATTGTTATAAAAACAATTAAAGTCAAATTAAAATCAAAGTGTGTATACGAAATACTTTCAGTTATTATATGCACGATTAAATGTTGTCAGACTAAATTTGAACATTGCCAACATTGAAGCCTGTCTCACTTATTCTGGAAGACTATTCCAGATTTTAGCAGCATACAACTGAAATGCCGCCTCACCATGTTTGGTCCTGTGTCTGGGCACCAGCAGGAGACCACTCCCTGACCTTCTCAGAGTTCAAGATGGTTCATATGTCTTGAACATGACAGAGATGTACTTTGGCACTTGAACACAAGCAGAGCTTCTATTCTCTGGGCAACAGGAAGCCAGTGCAATGACATAAGCACTGGACTGTTATGGTGGTATTTCCTGGTTCTAGTCAGGACTCGAGCAGCAGCATTCTGGATGCATTGCAGCTGCTTTACAGCTCGTTTAGACAGCCCAGTGAGAAGGTCATTACAGTGGGTCAGACATGGGTTAGTCTCTCTAAGTCTACGATAGACATTATTTATGAAAGTAGAATTGTCTCACATCAACTTATATATATCAATATGATATTAATATATATGCATATATTAATAAATATACAAATACAAATGTGATATACAAAAAAATAAATAATTTGTATAAATAAACGCGTATTTGTAAATATATTTTTGAGTTTGGAAAATACATACAAATCAAATTTGTAAATATAAAAATGTGACATACAAATAAATCAAGAATTTATATAAGTAAACGTGTATTTGTAAATATATTTTTGAGATTTGAATATAAATATGCTTGATTTTGTATTTGTATTTGTATTGAATTTGCATATATGAATCGCTTTTGTGTCGATGAGACATTCCTACCACAAACCAGATGCACAAATAAATGTGGAGTTACACACTCCCCTGAACAACCAGCAGAGGGCACTGCAGCCAGAGCGGTCTGGGTCACAGAGCATTATATGCATTATATGCAAAATGCCCAGATTTCTCTGTACAAAAACAATCCAT
Organism: Nerophis lumbriciformis; assembly: GCF_033978685.3. Taxonomy (NCBI): domain Eukaryota; kingdom Metazoa; phylum Chordata; class Actinopteri; order Syngnathiformes; family Syngnathidae; genus Nerophis; species Nerophis lumbriciformis. The sequence continues at coordinate 49,543,646 of NC_084557.2, forward strand.
GTCTTTACAGAGAGAGCACACAATGGGCCTGAGCTAGCTAACATTAGCGTTGTATTAGCTAATGCTAGTTCATCCAGTTAATCTGAAAGACCGTGTTAGTTGTTTATTTTATTGTAACAATGCCGTTTAAAGGCCTACTGAAATGCGATTTTCTTATTTAAACGAGGATAGCAGGTCCATTCTATGTGTCATACTTGATCATTTCGCGATATTGCCATATTTTTGCTGAAAGGATTTAGTAGAGAACATCGACGATAAAGTTCGCAACTTTTGGTCGCTGATAAAAAAAGCCTTGCCTGTACCGGAAGTAGCAGACGAGTAGCGTGACGTCACAGGTTGTGGAGCTCTTCACATCTGCACATTGTTTACAATCATGGCCACCAGCAGTGAGAGCGATCCGGACCGAGAAAGCGACGATTTCCCCATTAATTTGAGCGAGGATGAAAGATTTGTGGATGAGGAAAGTGAGAATGAAGGACTAGAGGGCAGTGGGAGCGATTCAGATAGGGAAGATGCTTTGAGAGGCGGGTGGGACCTGATATTCAGCTGGGAATGACTAAAACAGTAAATAAACACAAGACATATATATACTCTATTAGCCACAACACAACCAGGCTTATATTTAATATGCCACAAATTAATCCCGCATAACAAACACCTACCCCCTCCCGTCCATATAACCCGCCAATACAACTCAAACACCTGCACAACACACTCAATCCCACAGCCCAAAGTACTGTTCACCTCCCCAAAGTTCATACAGCACATATATTTCCCCAAAGTCCCCAAAGTTACGTACGTGACATGCACATAGCGGCACGCACGTACGGGTAAGCGATCAAATGTTTGGAAGCCGCAGCTGCATGCGTACTCACGGTACCGCGTCTGCGTATCCAACTCAAAGTCCTCCTGGTAAGAGTCTCTGTTGTCCCAGTTCTCCACAGGCCAATGGTAAAGCTTGACTGTCATCTTCCGGGAATGTAAACAATGAAACACCGGCTGTGTTATCCGGCACAACAGTCAAGGGGTGCATTCTACGGCGGGGGTGCGTTATCCAGCACAACACCTGCCGCAATACACCGCTTCCCACCTACAGCTTTCTTCTTTGCTGTCTCCATTGTTCATTGAACAAATTGCAAAAGATTCACCAACACAGATGTCCAGAATACTGTGGAATTTTGCGATGAAAACAGACGACTTAATAGCTGGCCACCATGCTGTCCCAAAATGTCCTCCACAATCCGTGACGTCACGCGTAGACGTCATCATACCGAGACGTTTTCAGCAGGATGTTTCGCGCAAAATTTAAAATTGCACTTTAGTAAGCTATCCCGGCCGTATTGGCATGTGTTGCAATGTTAAGATTTCATCATTGATGTATAAACTATCAGACTGCGTGGTCGGTAGTAGTGGGTTTCAGTAGGCCTTTAATGACCTTGTCCTGATGTAGATACTGATCTCTTATCAGTGCAATGTGTGTCAAATCATCCCAAAAGTCATGGCGTAATATGACCCTCCCTAGTGTGCCTCTGGTTGGCTCGCCAGTGTCTGACCATGTCTGTGACCCAGACCGCTCTGGCTGCAGTGCCCTCTGCTGGTTGTTCAGGGGAGTGACTAACTACACATTTATTTGTGCATCGGGTTTGTGGTAGGAATGTCTCATCGACACAAAAGCAAAAAAAGCGATCGACATATGCAAATTCAATACAAATAGAAATAAAAAATCAATCATATTTATATTCAAATCTCAAAAATATATTTACAAATAAACGTTTATTTATACAAATTCTTGATTTATTTGTATGTCACATTTTTATATTTATAAATTTTATTTGTATATATTTTCAAATCTCAAAAATATATATATTTAAAAACCCGTGTTTATTTATACAAATTATTTATTTATTTGTATATCATATTTGTATTTGTATATTTATTAACATATACATATGTATTAATACCATATTGATATATATAAATTGATGTGAGATAATTCTACTTCCATAATTATTCCTCTGATTTTGGCAATGTTTTTCAGGCTATAAAACGCTGATGATATTTTTGACTTAAGGTGGCTGTTGAAGTTCAAGTCTAAGTGCTTTATAAACCCGAGATTTCTAACCTAATTATTAAGTTTCAAGTTGAATAATTGCAATGTCTCTTTACTTTTGTGGGCCAAAGACAATGTTTTCTGTTCTGTCTGAGTTTAGCTGAAGAAAATAGTTTTGCATCCGCACCCTGATCTGTTCCATGCAGCAACAAAGAGAATCAACAGGCTGACGTTCACCTGCCATCAGTGACACATAGATCTGAGTGTCATCTGTATAGTTGTTGTAGGACACATTGAAGATGCATATTAGCTGGCCTAGTGGCAGCATGTACAAGTTGAACATTAGGGGTCCCAGTATCGAGCCCTGAGGAACCCCACAGGTCATAACCATTTGGTCAGAGACACAGTGACCAATTTCAACAAAGTATGTCCTGTGATTTAGATAGGACTTTCAAACATTTAAGGACAGAACCAGATATTCCCACCCAGTTTTCTAACCTCTGTTTTACAAACCCCGTTTCCATATGAGTTGAGAAATTGTGTTTGATGTAAATATAATCATTTTCAACCCATATTCAATTGAATGCACTACAAAGACAAGATATTTGATGTTCAAATTCATAAACTATATTTTTTTTTTTGGAAAATAATAATTAACTTAGAATTTCATGGCTGCAACACGTGCCAAAGTAGTTGGGAAAGGGCATGTTCACCACTGTGTTACATGGCCTTTCCTTTTAACAACACTCAGTAAACGTTTGGGAACTGAGGAGACACATTTTTGAAGCTTCTCAGGTGGAATTCTTTCCCATTCTTGCTTGATGTACAGCTTAAGTTGTTCAACAGTCCGGGGGTCTCCGTTGTGCTATTTTAGGCTTCATAATGCGCCACACATTTTCAATGGGAGACAGGTCTGGACTACAGGCAGGCCAGTCTAGTACCCGCACTCTTTTACTACGAAGCCACGTTGATGTAACACGTGGCTTGGCATTGTCTTGCTGAAATAAGCAGGGGCGTCCATGGTAACGTTGCTTGGATGGCAACATATGTTGCTCCAAAACCTGTATGTACCTTTCAGCATTAATGGTGCCTTCACAGATGTGTAAGTTACCCATGTCTTGGGCACTAATACACCCCCATACCATCACACATGCTGCCTTTTCCACTTTGCGCCTATAACAATCCGGATGGTTCTTTTCCTCTTTGGTCCGGAGGACACGACGTCCACAGTTTCCAAAAACAATTTGAAATGTGGACTCGTCAGACCACAGAACACTTTTCCACTTTGCATCAGTCCATCTTAGATGAGCTCAGGCCCAGCGAAGCCGACGGCGTTTCTGGGTGTTGTTGATAAACGGTTTTCGCCTTGCAAAGGAGAGTTTTAACTTGCACTTACAGATGTAGCGACCAACTGTAGTTACTGACAGTGGGTTTCTGAAGTGTTCCTGAGCCCATGTGGTGATATCCTTTACACACTGATGTCGCCTGTTGATGCAGTACAGCCTGAGGGATCGAAGGTCACGGGGTTAGCTGCTTACGTGCAGTGATTTCTCCAGATTCTCTGAACCCTTTGATGATATTACGGACCGTAGATGGTGAAATCCCTAAATTCCTTGCAATAGCTGGTTGAGAAATGTTGTTCTTAAACTGTTCAACAATTTACTCACGCATTTGTTGACAAAGTGGTGACCCTCGCCCCATCCTTGTTTGTGAATGACTGAGCATTTCATGGAATCTACTTTTATACCCAATCATGGCACCCACCTGTTCCCAATTAGCCTGCACACCTGTGGGATGTTCCAAATAAGTGTTTGATGAGCATTCCTCAACTTTATCAGTATTTATTGCCACCTTTCCCAACTTCTTTGTCACTTGTTGCTGGCATCAAATTCTAAAGTTAATGATTATTTGCAAAAAAAAAAAAAAAGTTTATGAGTTTGAACATCAAATATGTTGTCTTTGTAGCATATTCAACTGAATATGGGTTGAAAATGATTTGCAAATCATTGTATTGCGTTTATATTTACATCTAACACAATGTCCCAACTCATATGGAAACGGGGTTTGTACTACTAAAAGACAAGTAGTCTAATATGTTCACTATTTTATTTAAGGACAAACTTGCAATAGGAAACATATGTTTAATGTACCCTAAGATTTTTGTTGTTAAAATAAAGCCAATAATGCAATTTTTTTATGGTCCCTTTTATTTAGAAAAGTATCAAAATAATTTTAGTATCTGTACCAAAATATTGGTATCGAGACAACGCTATTGTAGAGGCAGGGATTTGTTTCTTACTTATCACCTGGGATAGTGGGTGTGGCTACATGTGTGTGTGGGGCTGATTGCTGAATGAATAACACCTGCACCTCTCCGTGAATTGTTTGGCTTGTATGGAGAGAGTGTGAACCTGGGTGTTGTTACTTCTGTTGACCGCAAAAGGACCGCAAACCATCTGCATGTAATGTATTGCATTTTTACTCAAAGGGAAAATAAATCACCCTAAAAACAGCAGTAATGACTTCATGTTGCATCCTTGGACCCAGCGTGTCAGACAGAGCCCTGCTTTCCACTCTCAGTGACTAATTAGTTTCTGATAGTCACACAACAACTATAGTTACAACTACCGTATTTTCCGCACTATAAGGCGCACCTAAAAACCACAAATTTTCTCAAAAGCTGACAGTGCGCCTTATAACCCGGTGCGCTTTATATATGGATTAATATTAAGATTCATTTTCATAAAGTTTCGGTCTCGCAACTACGGTAAACAGCCGCCATCTTTTTTCCCCGTAGAAGAGGAAGTGCTTCTTCTTCTACGCAAGCAACCGCCAAGGTAAGCACCCGCCCCCATAGAACAGGAAGCGCTTCTTCTTCTACTGTAAGCAACCACCCGCCCGCGTAGAAGAAGAAGAAGCGCGCGAATATTACGTTTCATTTCCTTTGTGTGTTTACATCTGTAAAGACCACAAAATGGCTCCTACTAAGCGACAGGTTTCCGGTTCATGAAAAGACGCAATCTCTCCATCCGCACACGGACTACTATTTCACAGCAACTGCCTAAAGACTTTCAAGAAAAGCTGGCTACTTTCCGTGCATATTGTAAAAACAAGATAGCTGAAAAAAAGATCCGGCCAGAGAACATTATCAACATGGACGAGGTTCCACTGACTTTTGATATTCCTGTGAACCGCACTGTGGATACAACGGGAGCACGTACGGTGAATATTCGCACCACAGGGAATGAGAAGTCATCCTTCACTGTGGTTCTAGCTTGCCATGCTAATGGCCAGAAACTTCCATCCATGGTGATATTCAAAAGGAAGACCTTGCCAAAAGAGACCTTTCCAGCCGGCGTCATCATAAAAGCTAACTCGAAGGGATGGATGAAGAAAAGATGAGCGAGTGGTTAAGGGAAGTTTACGCGAAGAGGCCGGGTGGCTTTTTTCACGCAGCTCCGTCCATGTTGATATACGACTCCATGCGCGCCCACATCACGCTGGTTTTTAATATATTATTAAAGTTTGACTGACCTATCTGACTGTTTTTTTGACATTCCTTTAGCGCAGTTAGATGCGGCTTACAACACGGGGCGGCTTATAGGTGGACAAAGTTTTGAAATATGCCGTTCATTGAAGGCGCGGCTTATAACCCAGGGCGCCTTATGGTGCGGAAAATACGGTACATGCTGTGATTTTACAGTTAATTACAGTGTTAGCATGCAGAATTACAGTGTAAACATACAATAAAATAAGTGACAGATTATTAAGAACAATAAGCATAAAACAACAGCACTGGTTCCCTGGACATGTGTATAGATGGTGTGTGTGCAACAAAAACATATTACATTTAGATCCAGATGGGAATAAAAATGTGCATATGCAAAGTTATTTTTCTCATATTCTCAAATGCAAAATATCGGATGCAACTCATGTCATATCTTATTAGATCGTGTACAGATCATTTGCAAATTCACGCCTATGCAAAACAAATCAGTTTGTGTGAATTATCTTGAGGGGTGTGACACATTGGTAACGGTTAGACATTCCGTCAAAAGCAGCCAGCATGAAAGATGAGGCATGATTAGATACAAACCCCGTTTCCATATGAGTTGGGAAATTGTGTTATATGTAAATATAAACGGAATACAATGATTTGCAAATCCTTTTCAACCCATATTCAGTTGAATATGCTACAAAGACAACATATTTGATGTTCAAACTCATAAAAAATTTTTTTTTGCAAATAATAATTAACTTAGAATTTGATGCCAGCAACACGTGACAAAGAAGTTGGGAAAGGTGGCAATAAATACTGATAAAGTTGAGGAATGCTCATCAAACACTTATTTGGAACATCCCACAGGTGTGCAGGCTAATTGGGAACAGGTGGGTGCCATGATTGGGTATAAAAGTAGATTCCATGAAATGCTCAGTCATTCACAAACAAGGATGGGGCGAGGGTCACCACTTTGTCAACAAATGCGTGAGCAAATTGTTGAACAGTTTAGGAAAAACCTTTCTCAACCAGCTATTGCAAGGAATTTAGGGATTTCACCATCTACGCTCCGTAATATCATCAAAGGGTTCAGAGAATCTGGAGAAATCACTGCACGTAAGCAGCTAAGCCCGTGACCTTCCATCCCTCAGGCTGTACTGCATCAACAAGCGACATCAGTGTGTAAAGGATATCACCACATGGGCTCAGGAACACTTCAGAAACCCACTGTCAGTAACTACAGTTGGTTGCTACATCTGTAAGTGCAAGTTAAAACTCTCCTATGCAAGGCGAAAACCGTTTATCAACAACACCCAGAAACGCCATCGGCTTCGGTGGGCCCGAGCTGATCTAAGATGGACTTATACAAAGTGGAAAAGTGTTCTGTGGTCTGACGAGTCCACATTTCAAATTGTTTTTGGAAACTGTGGATGTCGTGTCCTCCGGACCAAAGAGGAAAAGAACCATCCGGATTGTTATAGGCGCAAAGTGTAAAAGCCAGCATGTGTGATGGTATGGGGGTGTATTAGTGCCCAAGACACGGGTAACTTACACATCTGTGAAGACGTCATTAATGCTTAAAGGTACATACAGGTTTTGGAGCAACATATGTTGCCATCCAAGCAACGTTACCATGTACGCCCCTGCTTATTTCAGCAAGACAATGCCAAGCCACGTGTTACATCAACGTGGCTTCATAGTAAAAGAGTGCGGGTACTAGACTGGCCTGCCTGTAGTCCAGACCTGTCTCCCATTGAAAATGTGTGGCGCATTATGAAGCCTAAAATAGCACAACGGAGACCCCCGGACTGTTGAACAACTTAAGCTGTACATCAAGCAAGAATGGGAAAGAATTCCACCTGAGAAGCTTCAAAAATGTGTCTCCTCAGTTCCCAAACGTTTACTGAGTGTTGTTAAAAGGAAAGGCCAAGTAACACAGTGGTGAACATGCCCTTTCCCAACTACTTTGGCACGTGTTGCAGCCATGAAATTCTAAGTTAATTATTATTTGCAAAAAAAAAAAAAAAAAAAGTTTGAGTTTGAACATCAAATATGTTGTCTTTGTAGCATATTCAACTGAATATGGGTTGAAAATGATTTGCAAATCATTGTATTCCGTTTATATTTACATCTAACACAGTTTCCCAACTCATATGGAAACGGGGTTTGTAGATCGTGTACAGATCATTTGCAAATTCACGCCTATGCAAAACACATCAGTTTGTGCGAATTATCCTGAGGGGTGTGACACATTGGTAACGGTTCGACATTCCGTCAAAAGCAGCCAGCGTGAAAGATGAGGCATGATGATGTCATTCTCATCCTGCATGTTGCATGGACTGCTTGGGAAGTGATGACAGTGTCACATCTACTCAGCATCTCCATTACTGCGTGTGGTCGTGGGAGGAAGTTTACACAACTTTTAAAAAAATATGTCCTATACATCCCTAATAGTGATTACATACATAAACATGATATGATGCAGTAACAGCCAGATGCAATCATTGCATCAGCATTAAGCAAGTCAAGGTTGATATAAAGCAAAGGTGTTACATATGATCACTGAGGTGTCACTCACTCTGTGGCTTCAGCGCCGTTGATGATGTTCCCATCAGGGATGGGGTTGAGTTGGATCGGCTCCGGCTTCCTTCTCTTCTGCATGTCGCACACATCAATAAATAACAACACACTCTAGAAGGTGTTTTAGGAGCAAACAATGTGTGTTGTCATGAGCTGCTGGAGAGGCAGCAGGACTGGGATTCTTTTTAATGGGAGGATGTGAATCATCCGGAAGATGTGACGTCACAAAGCGCCTTTTCTTGCATGGCCACGCGCGCCCTCTGTTGGCAAAAAGGTGCATTGCAACACTAACTTTTGCAGGCCAGTGAAGGAAGGAGAGCTCAAACATGATGCACAAATATGAAAATGGAACGTAGCAAATAGTCTTCGTGACATATCAGATCACAATATGTTTTATTTTCAAGAAAATTAACTAAACAACGTTAAGGAAACTTTTTTAACTGTCCCCCCTGCGAAAAGTCAGAACGACTTAGAATACCTAAGACTAAAAATACAATTTAAAACTAGTCCTAAGTGTCCCAATACTTTTGTCTACTTTTAGTCTGAAGTGTCCCAAGACTTTTGTCTAGTGTACCCACCTTGTCTGCATTGTGTGGGCACGTTGGTGCTTCCTGCTTTTGAGCAGCCATCTTAAAAAAACAGCAGCGCAGCAGCATCAGTGCAGCGGGTCTTTGAAGGGTCATAAAATCAAAACCGGAGCAGGTATTAAAAAAGCTGTTCTATACTTTTATACACAAGGGTTCAATCTCTCTCCTGTGTTAGTTTGAAGCCTAAACGACAAACGCGCTCAGAGGAGATAGATTTTGAAGGAAGGTGACCGGTTTTTACAAAAATGTTGTTTTGAAGGGGGAATAGCAAACTTCCTGTTGATTTTTGCTGGGGGTTGTCAATTTATGAAATGTAGGTCTAAGTGAGACCTACATAGAGGTTTTTGTTTCATGTCTCTCCGACCTTCCCAGGGAGAGTTACAGGCAGTTTTGTCAGTTTTTTCATCCGAGGAGCAGTTTTTTGTGCGTTTCATTAAAAAATTGCGCTAGAGCACAATTTTGAGATTTGGGGTTAGGTTTTTTTATTAGATCACAATTTTTGCCAATCCTGATGTGTGTGTTCAGTTCGGTGAGTTTTGAAGCATGTTAAGGGGGTCAAATTACAGCTCAAAGAGGCAAAAGTGACTGTTTTTAGTACTTTTTTGTCTTGAAGGGGGAATCGCCAACTTCCTGTTGATTTTTGCCCGAGAATATACTATTATGAAATCTAGGTCTAAGTCACACCTACATAAAGGTTTTTGTTTCATGTCTCTCCGACCTTCCTAGTGGGAGTTACAGGCAGTCTAGTTTCTTTTTTCGTAGGGGGCGCTAGAGCGCAATTTTGAGTTTTGTGGTTCGGTTTTTTAAAAAAAAGGCAATTTTCGCAGGTCCTGATGTGTGGGTCAAATATGGTGAGTTTTGAAGCATGTTAAGTGGGTCAAATTACAGTTTAAAGTGGCGGCTAAAGAATAAAGAATAATAAAACCTTAGAAATTCAATAGGTCCTTATGTCCCATTGCATAAGGACTCCCTTTGGGAGTCCTTATACAATGGGCCATGCGGGCCCTAACTAGTCCTAAGTGTCCCAATACTTTTGTCTACTTTTAGTCTGAAGTGTCCCAAGACTTTTGTCTAGTGTACCTACCTTGTCTGCATTGTGTGGGCACGTTGGTGCTTCCTGCTTTTGAGCAGCCATCTTAAAAAAACAGCAGCGCAGCAGCATCAGTGCAGCGGGTCTTTGAAGGGTCATAAAATCAAAACCGGAGCAGGTATTAAAAAGCTGTTCTATACTTTTATACACAAGGGTTCAATCTCTCTCCTGTGTTAGTTTGAAGCCGAAACGACAAACGCGCTCAGAGGAGATAGTTTTTGAAGGAAGGTGACCGGTTTTTACAAAAATGTTGTTTTGAAGGGGGAATAGCAAACTTCCTGTTGATTTTTGCTGGGAGTTGTCAATTTATGAAATGTAGGTCTAAGTGAGACCTACATAGAGGTTTTTGTTTCATGTCTCTCTGACTTTTCCAGTGGGAGTTACAGTCAGTTTTGTCATTTTTTTCTTCCGAGGAGCAGTTTTTTCTGCGTTTTATTCAAAAATTGCTCTAGAGCGCAATTTTTAAATTTGGGGTTAGGTTTTTTTATTAGATCGCAATTTTTGCCAGTCCTGATGTGTGCGTTCAGTTTGGTGAGTTTTGAAGCATGTTAAGGGGGTCAAATTACAGCTCAAAGAGGCAAAAGTGACTGTTTTTAGTACTTTTTTGTCTTGAAGGGGGAATTGCCAACTTCCTGTTGATTTTTGCCCGAGAATATACTATTATGAAATCTAGGTCTATGTCACACCTACATAAAGGTTTTTGTTTCATGTCTCTCTGACCTTCCTAGTGGGAGTTTGTTTTTCCGTAGGGGGCGCTAGAGCGCAATTTTGAGTTTTGAGGTTTGGTTTTTTGATAAAAAGTTTTGCCGTATATTACTGATGTGTGTGTAAAATTTGGTGAGTTTTGAAGTATGTTAAGGGGGTCAAATTACAGCGCAAAGTTGCGGAAGAATAATAATAAGAAAGAATTAAAGCTGCAAGCAGCATTTGTCGGGCCCGCGTATTTGGCAGGTGCTAGTCCTAAGTGTCCCAATACTTTTGTCTACTTTTAGTCTGAAGTGTCCCAAGACTTTTGTCTAGTGTACCTACCTTGTCTGCATTGTGTGGGCACGTTGGTGCTTCCTGCTTTTGAGCAGCCATCTTAAAAAAACAGCAGCGCAGCAGCATCAGTGCAGCGGGTCTTTGAAGGGTCATAAAATCAAAACCGGAGCAGGTATTAAAAAGCTGTTCTATACTTTTATACACAAGGGTTCAATCTCTCTCCTGTGTTAGTTTGAAGCCTAAACGACAAACGCGCTCAGAGGAGATAGATTTTGAAGGAAGGTGACCGGTTTTTACAAAAATGTTGTTTTGAAGGGGGAATAGCAAACTTCCTGTTGATTTTTGCTGGGAGTTGTCAATTTATGAAATGTAGGTCTAAGTGAGACCTACATAGAGGTTTTTGTTTCATGTCTCTCCGACTTTCCCAGTGGGAGTTACAGTCAGTTTTGTCATTTTTTTCTTCCGAGGAGCAGTTTTTTCTGCGTTTTATTCAAAAATTGCTCTAGAGCGCAATTTTTAAATTTGGGGTTAGGTTTTTTTATTAGATCGCAATTTTTGCCAGTCCTGATGTGTGCGTTCAGTTTGGTGAGTTTTGAAGCATGTTAAGGGGGTCAAATTACAGCTCAAAGAGGCAAAAGTGACTGTTTTTAGTACTTTTTTGTCTTGAAGGGGGAATTGCCAACTTCCTGTTGAGTTGAGTTGAGTTGAGTTTGAGTTTATTTCGAACATGCAAGTATACAACATGATACATCACAATCTCCAGTTTCTCTTTTCAACATGTTCGAAAAGGAGTAGGAAGAAGCAAAGCTTATTTAATCCTACCCCTTTTCTTTTACATAACAGTTGCTAAAACTTTGATTTTTGCCCGAGAATATACTATTATGAAATCTAGGTCTAAGTCACACCTACATAAAGGTTTTTGTTTCATGTCTCTCTGACCTTCCTAGTGGGAGGTTTTTTTTTTCGTAGGGGACGCTAGAGCGCAATTTTGAGTTTTGAGGTTTGGTTTTTTGATAAAAAGTTTTGCCGTATATTACTGATGTGTGTGTAAAATTTGGTGAGTTTTGAAGTATGTTAAGGGGGTCAAATTACAGCGCAAAGTTGCGGAAGAATAATAATAAGAAAGAATAAAACCTTACAAATTCAATAGGTCCTTATGTCCCATTGCATAAGGACTCCCTGTGGGAGTCCTTATGCAATGGGCCATGCGGGCCCTAAAAATATTTTTTTTAGCAATCAATCAATCAAAGTTTATTTATATAGCCCTAAATCACCAGTGTCTCAAAGGGCTGCACAAGCCACAACGACATCCTCGGCTCAGATCCCACATCAGAGCAAGGAAAAACTCAACCCAATGGGATACAATGAGAAACCTTGGAGGGGACCGCAGATGTGGGGACCCCCGCCCCTGCCTGTGCTTGAAGGCTGGAAATTGGCGGTTGTACTCGAAGGCCGCAACCACTGACCGTTCGTTTAGTGTCTCCTTCATGGCTTCCCAGTAGTTATGGAATACAAAACTAGACGTTGAGTAATCGCTCGACATACATGGCGGACAATAACTGATACGGTCTGCTTAGCCAGTCCAAATGCACTCTCTTTTTTTCCGTAGCCTTCCCTCGTCGGCCAGGTAACACAAAGCAGACGCTACCTTTTTTTTTATCACATCCATTCTCGTTGTCTCGCCTTTGACAAATGGACAAAGTTTTTCGCTAAGTAGAATCACAGCCAACATCCATCCATCCATCTTCTTCCGCTTATCTGAGGTCGGGTCGCGGGGGCAGCAGCCTAAGCAGGGAAGCCCAGACTTCCCTCTCCCCAGCCACTTCGTCCAGCTCCTCCCGGGGGATCCCGAGGCGTTCCCAGGCCAGCCGGGAGACATAGTCTTCCCAACGTGTCCTGGGTCTTCCCCGTGGCCTCCTACCGGTCGGACGTGCCCTAAACACCTCCCGAGGGAGGCGATCGGGTGGCATCCTGACCAGATGCCCGAACCACCTCATCTGGCTCCTCTCGATGCGGAGGAGCAGCGGCTTTACTTTGAGCTCCCCCCGGATGACAGAGCTTCTCACCCTATCTCTAAGGGAGAGACCCGCCACCCGGCGGAGGAAACTCATTTCGGCCGCTTGTACCCGTGATCTTGTCCTTTCTGTCATAACCCAAAGCTCATGACCATAGGTGAGGATGGGAACGTAGATCGACCGGTAAATTGAGAGCTTTGCCTTCCGGCTCAGCTCCTTCTTCACCACAACGGATCGATACAGCGTCCACATTACTGAAGATGCCGCACCGATCCGCCTGTCGATCTCACGATCCACTCTTCCCTCACTCGTGAACAAGACTCCAAGGTACTTGAACTCCTCCACTTGGGGCAGGGTCTCCTCCCCAACCCGAAGATGGCATTCCACCCTTTTCCGGGCGAGAACCATGGACTCGGACTTGGAGGTGCTGATTCTCATCCCAGTCGCTTCACACTCGGCTGCGAACCGATCCAGCGAGAGCTGAAGATCCTGGCCAGATGAAGTCATCAGGACCACATCATCTGCAAAAAGCAGAGACCTAATCCTGCAGCCACCAAACCAGATCCCCTCAACGCCTTGACTGCGCCTAGAAATTCTGTCCATAAAAGTTATGAACAGAATGGGTGACAAAGGGCAGCCTTGACGGAGTCCAACCCTCACTGGAAACGTGTCCGACTTACTGCCGGCAATGCGGACCAAGCTCTGGCACTGATCATACAGGGAGCGGACTGCCACAATCAGACAGTCTGATCACTCCCCACAGGACTTCCCGAGGGACACGGTCGAATGCCTTCTCCAAGTCCACAAAACACATGTAGACTGGTTGGGCAAACTCCCATGCACCCTCAAGGACCCTGCCCAGAGTATAGAGCTGGTCCACAGTTCCACGACCAGGACGAAAACCACACTGTTCCTCCTGAATCCGAGGTTCGACTATCCGGCGTAGCCAACAGCCAACATGTTCAGTTCAATTCAGTTTCAGTTTATTTGGAACATGCATACGATACAATGTAACGCATCACGCAATTCCAGTTGTTTCCTTACAGCACGTCCGAAAATGAGTAGGAAGAAGCAGAGTTGATTTAATCCTACCCCTTTTCATACCATAGCAATTTTATCCAATTTCCTTGTTCTCTTTAACAGAACAGTGAACAAATAAATAATAAATAACATACCATAGTAAGCAAACAAATATTAAATACATAAATAATCTTTGTCGAAATAGCTGCAATCCTTCACCTAAGGCAGGGGTCGGCAACCTTTACCACTCAAAGAGCCATTTTGACCCGTTTCACAAATTCAAGAAAACAACGAAAGCCACAAAACTCTTTTAAAATTTTAAATGATATAACACTGCATACAAAGTTTTTGTACGAGTTTTATATGAATGGCGCTTGACAGCGTCATACTTGCCAACCCTCCCGATTTTGCCGGGAGACTCCCGAAATTCAGGGCAACTATTCTATCGAATGTATGCTGATTTTCACCCAAACACCAAAAATAAGGGTGTGGGCGCGATGGCACTGTCTTTAGCGCCCTCTACAGCCTGTATTAACAGCGTGCCAGCCCAGTTACATGTTATATGAGGCTTCTGCATACACACATAAGTTTTCTGCAAGGCATACTTGTGAGGGTGGCCGAATAAAACAACTTTAACACTGTTACAAATATGCGCCACACTGTGAACCCACACCAAACAAGAATGACAAACACATTTCGGGAGAACATCCTCATCGTAACACAACATAAACACAACAGAACAAATACCCAGAATCCCATGCATCCCTAACTCTTCAATCAATCAATCAATCAATGTTTATTTATATAGCCCTGAATCCCAAGTGTCTCAAAGGGCTGCACAAGCCACAACGACATCCTCGGTACAAAGCTCACATAAGGGCAAGGAAAAACTCACCCCAGTGGGACGTCGATGTGAATGACTATGAGAAACCTTGGAGAGGACCGCATATGTGGGTAACCCCCCCCCCCCCCCCCCCCCCCCCTCTAGGAGAGACCGAATGCAATGGATGTCGAGTGGGCCTGACATAATATTGTGAGAGTCCAGTCCATAGTGGATCCAACATAATAGTAAGAGTCCAGTCCATAGTGGATCCAACATAATAGTAAGAGTCCAGTCCATAGTGGATCTAACATAATAGTGAGAGTCCAGTCCATAGTGGATCTAACATAATAGTAAGAGTCCAGTCCATAGTGGGGCCAGCAGGACACCATCCCGAGCGGAGACGGGTCAGCAGCGCAGAGATCTTCCCAGCCGATGCACAGGCGAGTGGTCCACCCCGGGTCCCAACTCTGGACAGCCAGCACTTCATCCATGGCCACCGGACCTGTGCGCCCCCCCCCTCCCTCCCCTCCACAAGGAAGAGGGGAGCAGAGGAGAAAAGAAAAGAAATGGCAGATCAACTGGTCTAAAAGGGGGGTCTATTCCGGGCTACATTATACACCCCCGCTACCACCAAACCCCGCCCCCCCAACTCTGCCCCCCCGCACATAAACACGATACATTTAATCACGACAAACTCGCAACAGAGGGGAGGGGAGTTGGGGCCCTGGAAGGCGACCGCTGCCATGAAGCGCTGCCATCCGACCATCACCCAGAGAAAGAAGCGGTGGTGAAGGCGTGGGGTGGGGGAGGGGGGCTGTGTGCATGTGTGCCCAATTGTCTTGGGTGTGATGATGCAATGTTTTTTTATAGACTGAGGCCGATCTGCAAAACTTCGACTCCACTCCAGGTGTCGTTGAGGAGGGAGGGAGGTCAAAAGCGTCCATCGTTGAGGTGTCCTCGGGGGTGTTTTCAGAACAGCCTGGTCCTGTTGTTCACAGCTTCAAGGCCATTCGAGGGAGTCAAATCGTAGATTAGGATGTTTGTTTTCCGTGAGCAGACAAAAAATAATGACTTGTCTGTTCTATTTGTCCATGCTGGCTTCTCTCAAATTCAATTCAATTTTCCTTTTCGGCAAGCTTCTCCATGATGTGATCCATCTTGCGATTCAGTTCAGAAATCGCCGCAGTCTGTGTTCCGACAGCCCTGCCCAAACCTTCCATTGCGATGAACAGCCTTTGGGCTCCTTGAGTGGCTGCCATCGTCTTACAAATTTGACGATACACCAGAGCAATGCCCAGCCCAATCAGCAGGTGCCCCCTCGATCACAGTTCCAAATAGGTAGATGTCTTCCACGTCCTCGATGGAAAGGACTGAGAGGTACATGATTATCCATTCATCCCAGGAATCTCTCACGTACCCCGCAGCAATGGTTCCATCCCCGAACCTCTTTTCCTCGTCGAAAGGACTTTGTCAATTGCGTCAAATTGCCAAGGGACATGTAAGCAAATATTAACATTGCTGTATGTATACTTTAAAGCTCCAATATTTGATATGCACACAACAGACGAGAATCTGGGAGATTTGTAACTTCAATGTGCGGGAGTTGGCAAGTCTGAGCATGCGTCCGATAAGGAAGTGTTTTTCCCAGCATGCTTTGTTGTCATGACAATGATCACTTTTGACTGTAATTATGCATCTTTAATCTGTTGTTATTGGTAATAGTCTTACACGGTTACATTATTGCCACTTTTGGTGGTAACGTGACATCCTTGCATCTTATTAACACCACTGTGGACTCTAGTGTTACATATTTGACATCAGATGTTATGAGATTGTGTTGATCAGGGCCGGCCCGTGGCATAGGCCGTATAGGCAAATGCTAAGGGCGCCGTCCATCAGGGGGCGCCACGCCAGTGCCACAAATGTTGGAGAAAAAAAAAAAAAAAAAAGTTGGTACTATTATTTCTAAATACAAAAAATAATCCCACGTTAATTAAAATGCAAAGTAAAGCCTATTTAATAGAAATATTATTTGTTACAATATTACGCCCCCCCCCCCCCCCAGCACGGTTCGCCCCCTCCCTTCCCGTATCATGACTCTTTTTGGACGTTACCACATCAAAAAAATCAACACAAGATGTCAAAACGGCCAAAACTGTCAGGTGCCCAGGGAAGAAAAAAGAGAAAAGAAGAGGAGGAGAAACGTACGAGAAAAGACAGAGGTAGCAGGTAGGTAACGTTAGCCTACATGAAATTATTTGTCTGTTACAGAATGTGATAGTAGCTGGCTTTTTAGCATTAAGCTAATGTTACATGATTCGGCAATTGCTAATCAATAAATAGCTAGTTCTGTTTTAACGTCGGGTTAATATTGTTGGAGGGGGCTAAATTGTTATGGAAAATAATAATGTAACGTTAGGTAATTACAGTACTCCCACCTTACATTCCTCAGGGACATTTGTATTAGATCTTTTAAGCAGGTGTTTTTTGTTTACATTGTTTTTGCCTTCTGGTTAGCTAATGTTTGACCTGCAGGTAATAGTCACTTTTCCACCCCTTTATATATTAGGTATAGTTGTAAGTAAAAAAAAAAAAAAGGTCAAAGACAAAGCTATTCAGTTTCTTGTGAGTATATACACTTCACTGCCGATGTGGGGGGGCACCACCTAAAATCTTGCCTAGGGCGCCAGATTGGTGAGGGCCGGGCCTGGTGTTGATGGACTGGTTTTTATTTGATGAAAGTCGCCATGCGGGCCAGATGCATGTGGATTATCATGTGGTCCTGCAGGCTGCATGTAATACCTCCCCAGGCTGGATCTGGTTCACGGGCTGGGGGTTTGACACCTGTGCTTTAGAACGTTCTACCGGCACTATCTGTCGTCATTAGTAGGCCAAGGAACCGTATTTGGGGACTGAAGTATAAACACGTGCCACAAAGACAGGATAATCATGTGATTTCTCCCAGCCAATCAGTGGGGTTTTCATTAAGGAGAGCCGAGGGACGTTTTGAGCCATTCAGTTATTTTCAAGTCATCTTAAATTACAAAAAAATCTTCAAATTGCACTTAAAAACCGACAAAAATGACCATTGAAAATGCCATAGTTTTACAAAATATAACATTTATCGTACAAACCCCGTTTCCATGTGAGTTGGGAAATTGTGTTAGATGTAAATATAAACGGAATACAATGATTTGCGAATCATTTTCAACCCATATTCAGTTGGATATGCTACAAAGACAACATATTTGATGTTCAAACTCATAAACATTTTTTTTTTTACAAATAATCATTAACTTTAGAATTTGATGCCAGCAACAGGTGACAAAGAAGTTGGGAAAGGTGGCAATAAATACTGATAAAGTTGAGGAATGCTCATCAAACACTTATTTGGAACATCCCACAGGTGTGCAGGCTAATTGGGAACAGGTGGGTGCCATGATTGGATATAAAAACAGCTTCCCAAAAAATCTTTCACAAGAAAGGATAGGGCGAGGTACACCCTTTTGTCCACAACTGCGTGAGCAAATAGTCAAACAGTTTAAGAACAACGTTTCTCAAAGTGCAATTGCAAGAAATTTAGGGATTTCAACATCTACGGTCCATAATATCATCAAAAGGTTCAGAGAATCTGGAGAAATCACTCCACGTAAGCGGCATGGCCGGAAACCAACATTGAATGACCGTGACCTTCCATCCCTCAGACGGCACTGTATCAAAAACCGACATCAATCTCTAAAGGATATCACCACATGGGCTCAGGAACACTTCAGAAAACCACTGTCACTAAATACAGTTGGTCGCTACATCTGTAAGTGCAAGTTAAAGCTCTACTATGCAAAGCGAAAGCCATTTATCAACAACACCCAGAAACGCCGCCGGCTTCTCTGGGCCCGAGATCATCTAAGATGGACTCATGCAAAGTGGAAAAGTGTTCTGTGGTCTGACGAGTCCACATTTCAAATTGTTTTTGGAAATATTCGACATCGTGTCATCCGGACCAAAGGGGAAGCGAACCATCCAGACTGTTATCGGCGCAAAGTTCAAAAGCCAGCATGTGTGATGGTATGGGGGTGCATTAGTGCCCAAGGCATGGGTAACTTACACATCTGTGAAGGCACCATTAATGCTGAAAGGTACATACAGGTTTTGGAACAACATATGCTGCCATCTAAGCGCCGTCTTTTTCATGGACGCCCCTGCTTATTTCAGCAAGACAATACCAAGCCACATTCAGCACGTGTTACAACAGCGTGGCTTCGTAAAAAAAGAGTGCGAGTACTTTCCTGGCCCACCTGCAGTCCAGACCTGTCTCCTATCGAGAATGTGTGGCGCATTATGAAGCGTAAAATACGACAGCGGAGACCCCGGACTGTTGAACGACTGAAGCTCTACATAAAACAAGAATGGGAAAGAATTCCACTTTCAAAGCTTCAACAATTAGTTTTCTCAGTTCCCAATCGTTTGTTGAGTGTTGTTAAAAGGAAAGGCCATGTAACACAGTGGTGAACATGCCCTTTCCCAACTACTTTGGCACGTGTTGCAGCCATGAAATTCTAAGTTAATTATTATTTGCAAAAAAAAAAAAAAGTTTATGAGTTTGAACATCAAATATGTTGTCTTTGTAGCATATTCAACTGAATATGGGTTGAAAAGGATTTGCAAATCATTGTATTCCGTTTATATTTACATCTAACACAATTTCCCAACTCATATGGAAACGGGGTTTGTAATATAAGCCAATGCAATCCATGGTGGAGAGTTCAATTTGGACAATTGACTGTCCCAACGAGGATGTCGTTGTGGCTTGTGCAGCCCTTTGAGACACTTGTGATTTAGGGCTGTATAAATAAACATTGATTGACTTTTGACCCAGCACATTTTCAGTAGAGCCATAATAAATTCATAAAAGAAGCAAACTTCATGATTTTTTTTGGTGACCAACAAGTATGTGCTCCAATCACTCTATCACAAAAAAAATAAGAGTTGTAGAAATGATTGGAAACTCAAGACAGCCATGACATGATGTTCTTCACAAGTGTATGTAAACTTTTGACCACGACTGCAGGTGTGCCAAGCTTGTGGCATCGTCTTCAAAAAGACTTGAGGCTGTATTTGCTGCCAAACAGTGACGTGCGGTCACTAGAGGCAGGTGAGGCGGGGCCTCACCTGCCATCATGGAAAGAAAGAAAATGTAAAAAGAAAAAAAATTCATTAAATTGTTATATGTATCCAGTGATTATACTATAAAGTTATTTTCCATTTAACTTCACCAGTTTTAGATTATTTTTATTCAAAATCGCTGAATTTTCACATTTGCCGTTCAAATACTGAGAAGAGACGGTGCGGTGATCAGCAGCCAGTTGAGGCACGTCACTCAGTGCCTCAACATGGATTGCGGACTCGGCTAACTGCTGGCCTGCTGTGCAGTGAGACTGTATTGCTATATGAACTATATTATACATTTCTATAGTTTAGTTAGCTGAGGTATATAATGTACAGTGTATTTTGTCAACAACTGTATGTGTGTAACGTATTTCTTGTGCTGAGCGATCATAAAACTGCTGCGAAGACGCACTGTGTGAGGCTCGCAGTAACCCCGCCTCCTGGTGCCGGTTATTGCACCTCTGCGCAGACTGCACCCCCCGACGGGAGCGCCACACCGACCAAAGCCCACACCCAAACCCTCCACGTGCAAGACCGAATCCACCCCCAAAAAAAGTCACTTAACAAGAAGCCAAAAAGTGCAAAAACAACATTGCTCGCGCCGGAGGAGCCGTGAACGACTGCAGGGACACAACATTAGGTACACCTGCAGACTGCAGCACGGATTTCATATTTCATTCATTCACAACTCCTCCAACACGAACACCAATGTTCCCGCACTGATAAGTAAAGGTAAGACCATAATAACGTTTTTTTAATTAAATGTGCTTTTTTGTGCGCTACAGTTTGTATGTGTAAAGTTAAAGTTAAGTTAAAGTACCAATGATTGTCACACACACACTAGGTGTAATGAAATTTGTCCTCTGCATTTGACCCATCCCCTTGTTCACCCCCTGGGAGGTGAGGGGAGCAGTGGGCAGCAGCGGGAATAATTTTTGGTGATTTAACCCCCAATTTCAAGCCTTGATGCTGAGTGCCAAGCAGGGAAGAATGCTGGTATGAGCTTTTAAACATAACCCGTTAACTGCTGCCAATCAAATGGTGAATAAGATACTCTTTAGGGTTCATATGTTTGTAAATCTGACTGTGATGAAGTCAGTGCCTCACCAGTCATGAACCTCACCGCACGTCACAGTCACTGTCTTGTTTTTTTCTGTCTTGTGATTTACATGTTTTATTTTGAAAAGCAACTCCTCTTGTTTCAGATCACGGGTCCTTCCTCTTGTGTCACCAGTCTGACGTCATTCCTGACCCTTGATTGTTTCCACCTGTTTCCCATTACCCTCATGTTCTTTATAAGCCCAAGCCTCCCCTTGTTCTGTGCCAGATTGTCTCGAGCTTTCGTGCCTGTCTTGCGTTCCATGTCCCTGTTCATGTCCATGCCTTGCCTTGTCTCACGTCTACGTCCTTGCTCCCAGAATATCCCACGCTGTCATTTTGAATTAACTTTTTTCCTCCCTCAGAGCGACTTTTGTTATCCTACCTTTTTCTACCGCAGTGGTGAGTTATTATTTTTCCTTAAAGATTTTTTCCTCAAAGTTTGTTGAGTGATTTTTTGTTTACATTGATTAGAGTAGTTAAGTTTTATAGTCTTTATTTTCTTCCTCCTGTTTGGAGCGTTTTTTTGTTAAAGTTTTTTGATAACAGATACGGTGCTAATTATATCGTCCTTATTTTTGTATTCCTCCCTTTTTGGAGTGATTTTCGTTTTTTCCCTTTTGGAACATTTTGTCAATAGTATTTTTGTATTTTTTAGTAATTGAATTTACTCGGC
Organism: Nerophis lumbriciformis; assembly: GCF_033978685.3. Lineage (NCBI taxonomy): Eukaryota > Metazoa > Chordata > Actinopteri > Syngnathiformes > Syngnathidae > Nerophis > Nerophis lumbriciformis. The sequence goes on from NC_084557.2 coordinate 49,565,231, forward strand.
TCTGGAGGCTTAAAAAGTACCGTATTTTCCGCACTATTAGCCGCACCTAAAAACCACAAATTTACTCAAAAGCTGACAGTGCGGCTTATAACCCGGTGCGCTTTATATATGGATTAATATTAAGATTCATTTTCATAAAGTTTCGGTCTCGCAACTACGGTAAACAGCCGCCATCTTTTTTCCCCGTAGAAGAGGAAGTGCTTCTTCTTCTACGCAAGCAACCGCCAAGGTAAGCACCCGCCCCCATAGAACAGGAAGCGCTTCTTCTTCTACTGTAAGCAACCACCCGCCCGCGTAGAAGAAGAAGAAGAAGCGCGCGGATATTACGTTTCATTTCCTTTGTGTGTTTACATCTGTAAAGACCACAAAATGGCTCCTACTAAGCGACAGGTTTCCGATTCATGAAAAGACGCAATCTCTCCATCCGCACACGGACTACTATTTCACAACAACTGCCTAAAGACTTTCAAGAAAAGCTGGCTACTTTCCGTGCATATTGTAAAAACAAGATAGCTGAAAAAAAGATCCGGCCAGAGAACATTATCAACATGGACGAGGTTCCACTGACTTTTGATATTCCTGTGAACCGCACTGTGGATACAACGGGAGCACGTACGGTGAATATTCGCACCACAGGGAATGAGTAGTCATCCTTCACTGTGGTTCTAGCTTGCCATGCTAATGGCCAGAAACTTCCACCCATGGTGATATTCAAAAGGAAGACCTTGCCAAAAGAGACCTTTCCAGCCGGCGTCATCATAAAAGCTAACTCGAAGGGATGGATGGATGAAGAAAAGATGAGCGAGTGGTTAAGGTAAGTTTACGCGAAGAGGCCGGGTGGCTTTTTTCACGCAGCTCCGTCCATGTTGATATACGACTCCATGCGCGCCCACATCACGCTGGTTTTTAATATATTATTAAAGTTTGACTGACCTATCTGACTGTTTTTTTGACATTCCTTTAGCGCAGTTAGATGCGGCTTATAACACGGGGCGGCTTATAGGTGGACAAAGTTTTGAAATATGCCGTTCATTGAAGGCGCGGCTTATAACCCAGGGCGGCTTATGGTGCGGAAAATACGGTAGTTAAGTTTTATAGTCTTTATTTTCTTCCTCCTGTTTGGAGCGTTTTTTTGTTAAAGTTTTTTGATAACAGATACGGTGCTAATTATATCGTCCTTATTTTTGTATTGCTCCCTTTTTGGAGTGATTTTCGGTTTTTCCCTTTTGGAACATTTTGTCAATAGTATTTTTGTATTTTTTAGTAATTGAATTTACTCGGCTCTGGAGGCTTAAGGATTCTTAATAGGACTAGTTGTTAAAGATCCCTAAATATTCAGCACAACAATTAAATGGGGTTGGAGATGTCCTCTTGGGTGGGGTGGAGTTTGGCAATAATCATGCGGTGCCACCAGTACAACACATCTTCAATTGTGTTCCCCGACGTCATTGGGCGTTTCGGCCATTTATCACAAGACACCCTCTGCCGAGGTTGGCCCACCACAGGCTGATCAGACCTGGGTGTGTGTCGCATGGTGGCACCACGTGGTTATTTGGCAGCCCATGCTGCATCCCTGCGCTTCAGCCACAGCCAGTGACTGCTCCGTTCTGCTGCGGTGGCAAGTTCTTTAATAGCCTTGCGTTGGGCCTGTCCTCTGATTCCTACTTCTTTCAGGAGCCTTGTGGTGGAACTGGCTACAAAGCCTCTACAGCCCACCTCCACTGGCCACACCTTCACGTCCCAGCCCCTTGCCTCTGCTTCAGCTGCCAAGTTGGCATATCGCAGCCTCTTCCGTTCGAATGCTTCATCGATGGCGTCCTCCCATGGGACCGTTAGCTCAACGATGAAGACACGGCGGCAGGACATGGACCAGAGGACCAGGTCTGGGCGTAGGCTGGTTGCTGCAATTTCGGGTGGGAAGATAAGCCTCTGGCTGAGGTCTACCCGCATTTCCCAATCTCGGGCTGCGTTCAGTGGGCCTAAGTCTGGAGGTGATGGCTTGGTCCGCCGTTTCTCTCCTTCCCGGATGAAAGTTGTTTTGTGTGGGAAGGTAGCCCGAGCATTTAGAGGCATGGCATTGGTGACTACTCTCTTGTTCTCAAGTTCGGCAGCCAAGCACTTCAGTACTTGGTTGTGGCGCCAGGTGTATCTCCCTTGAGTCAGACTGGTCTTGCAACCAACCAAGATGTGTGTGTAAAGAGTATTTCAAAATAAAAGCTTTATTTGGAATCACCTCTCTGCATCTGAGTCCCTTCCTCCGTCCAAGCCTGCCAAAGGTGCATCAACAAAGCATTGAGCAAAGGCTGCGAATACTTAACAAAATGTGGACAAATTTGAAGCGCTGTGAATACTTTCCGGGATGCACTGCGTGAAAACGGGGACTGCTTGTATGAATTTCAATGTGTTTCTCATGGGGCTGCAGTCTTGTGCCCATTTAAGCATGTGGCCGGTGTAGGCTTAGAGCGCCCGTGCAGCATGAAGATTACATATCAAACAGCCTCGAAAGGAAAGTGCGCGCTGACGTCGCCTCGCATTGTCCTGGCAAACACAAGGCCGCTGAGACGTGTCTGTTTGACCAAAGAGAAACCTTCCGCCAAAAGAATGTCTCTCTTCACAAAGCAGCGCTGACAGACGGACCATTAAAGACGGCTCCTATCCTGCCTCAGTCTCATGGACAGGCGCTGTGTACATTTTCAAAGTTGACAAATTGGCTTATGTGCAGCCTGGCATGCAGACCTCTAATACAACTATCTCTCTCTCTCTCTCCCACATGGACCATAAAACACTGGCGCTCTGAGAGAGATTTTATTTTCATTGCGTTTAACCTCTGACAATGAAATGTGTTCTTTAGAGCTGGATGATAAAAACATATATATCACTATTATTCCACAGTGTTACTTGCCAAGCTTTCTGGAGATATTGTACCTCAGATTTATGCTCTAGGTAAAATCTAATTTGTAAAAATGTGAAAAAAGAAGTGAAGGATGATATTGGAGAAAACATTTTTTTTTTTTCTATTGCTACTCCATTTGGATGTCTGATCTTAACTGTGCAGGACGACATGCACATGCACTCTTTAATTGCAACACGTCACTATGCAGCCTGAGATTACAGGTGATTTTTATGTTTAACTCATGTAGAGATGTCCGATAATAATCAAAGAAGGCTAGAGTTTAATGCTTGTGTGGGTTCCTGTCAGGTTCAAATACAGGACATCTGTTACACAAGACGAAAGGCAAGGAATCAAACAGAGACATAATTCAATTTGGACTCAATTGAGGAGAGACGGCTTCAACCTGTAACCTCTTACAGTGTCTTAGCACGCTCTGACGAAGAAGGTTCTCGTCTCCTCTTTTAATTCAGATGTTCCATGTTCACGCACCAACATATGTCACAATAGGAATGGGGAGGTATGTAAAACAGTCATTGTTTTTGGTCGCTTTGAAGTCCAAGAAGAGGACTTCTCGGGCTTGGCTCTTCCTGGATCCAGCTGGGGCAGGTGTTGGAGGACAATGGACAACCCCTCCCGTCTCCTGTCCAGAGTGACTTCAAGAGGGCAGCGTGTCGTAAATAGCGTTGACCAAATAGTTGGAAGAGAGTTTGTGAATTACTTCAAAGAGAGTTCGTTTAACACTTCAAAGAGAGTTCCTCCAGGAGTTGAGCACATCCTGCCATCTGTCCGTGCTGAAATCACAGTGGCGTTTCACGAGCATTCATCCTTTTGTTAGGCCTCGAAATACAGCATTCATAATACAACATTTCTTTTGTGATAACTTACAAACAATTATTCCAACAGTTCCCTTCAGAGTGGGTGAATGATTGAAGCCTATAGAATCACAATCAGAAGTACTTTATTAATCCCTGAGGGGAAATTAAGATTTTCAGAGTAGACAAACATTACAGGGAGACAGCACGGGATCGCTGACGGGTCGGCCAACTTCCAGGCGCTCCTTACAAAAAAGGTGAGAAACAGGTAAACGCTGGGGAGGTGGGGGAGGTTGAGAAAAAAATAAATACAATAAATATTCAGTCTCAGCCTGGGCCCCTGGAGAGAGGGTCCAGACTGAGGCCAATGGGAAAAAAAACTCATAGCCATAGCACACATACACATGTGTGTAAGACAGTGACGTGCAGTCACTGTCTTATCATGGAAAGAAAAAAAATGTAAAAATAATTTTTTTTTTATTAAATTGTTATATGTATCCAGTGATTATACTATAAAGTTATTTTCCATTTAACTTCACCCGTTTTAGATTATTTTTTATTTAAAATCGCTGAATTTTCACATTTGCCGTTCAAATACTGAGAAGAGACGGTGCGGTGAACAGCAGCCAGTTGAGGCACGTCACTCAGTGCCTCACCATGGATTGCGGACTCGGCTAACTGCTGGCCTGCTGTGCAGTGAGACTGTATTGCTATATGAATTATATTATACATTTCCATAGTTTAGTTAGCTGAGGTATATAATGTACAGTGTATTTTGTCAACAACTGTATGTGTGTAACGTATTTATTGTGCTGAGCGATCATAAAACGGCTGCAAAAGACGCACTGGCTGAGGCTCGCCTCCTGCACCCTCGCCGTAGAATGCACAGCATCCCCTGACGGGAGTGTTATATCAACTAAAGCCCACACTTAAACTTTCCACGTGCAAGATTGAATCTATTTAAAAAAGTTATTTCATAAGAAGCCAAAAAGTGCAAAAACAATAATGTTGGTGTTGGAGGAGTTGTGAATGACTGCAGGGCCACAACATTAGGTACACCTGCAGACTGCAGGTGTACCTCATTCACAACTCCTCCAACACAAACATTATTGTCTTTGCACTTTTTGGCTTCTTATTAAATAACTTTTGTAACCTATTTTCATGGGCTTTCCTCTTTGTGATGTTAAGTTCCTGTTATGCGCTGTTATACAGTATATGCCTTGAGCTCTTATTTTGAAGGCGCTAAGAGCGGAAGTGACGACACGTTGCGGAGGTTTTTGAAAGAAGGTAAAGAAAGTGGTCCTCGTGTAAATTGGAGCCTCCGTGTTTGTTATTTTGTAGTTTCATACAGTATAGGCGACATTTATAAACCCTCGGTTACACTTTTTTAAATAGATTCAATCTTGCACGTGGAAAGTTTAAGTGAGGGCTTTAGTTATGGAATTCATTTATAAGTAAAGGTAAGACCATAATAACGTTTTTTTTAATTAAATGTGCTTTTTTGTGTGCTACAGTTTGTATGTGTAAAGTTACAGTTAAGTTAAAGTGCCAATGATTGTCACACACACACACACTAGGTGTGGTGAAATTTGTCCTCTGCATTTGACCCATCCCCTTGTTCACCCTCTGGGAGGTGAGGAGAGCAGTGGGCAGCAGCGGCGCTGCGCCCGGGAATCATTTTTGGTGATTTAACCCCCAATTCCAAGCCTTGATGCTGAGTGCCAAGCAGGGAAGAATGCTGGTATGAGCTTTGGGGGCCCGGTTGCGGGTGGGGCGGGGGCGGTCTTCCCATCCGGTTGCAGGGAGTCTCTGGGCTCCCCGGGCAGGGCGTCCCACATTTCTGCTCGTGTGGGGTGTGGTCTCTCGCTGGCTTGGGGTCTGGCTGTCCCCTGCTTTTCTCGTGCCTTGTCCTCTGCCGGGTGCGTCTGTCTGCGGCCTGCTGCTGACTTGTGGGTGGCGCGGTGGGCCGGGCTCTGGGGTTCCTGTCGCTGGCCGGCTTGGCTGCGTGGGGGCGGTGGTCCCTGGTTCCCTGGGCACCACACCTACTGCTTGTGGGTTGGGCTCTCGAGGAGGCTGGGGCCGTACTCTGGCTCCCACGCACACTGGGAGTCAAATATATTGTACATACAAATTCACATATACTCACATACATACATACATAGGTACCTACGCTCCCACATATATACACAAATGCAGTACATATTTACATACTCAAAGTTCGTCCATCCACACACACATTCATTATACAAACATACACATACTGTACATATACATTCACTGTACAAACATACATATATACATACATGTACATATACATTCACTGTACAAACATACATATATACATACATGTACATATACATTCACTGTACAAACACATATACACATACTGTACATATACAAGTACATATGCATACATGCACTCATACACATAATCACGTTTCATCAAACATATATTAACGTTGTTGCCCTAGGGTGAACTGGGTATAACACATGGCACACTGACAAAGCTGAACCTATTGTTACTATAACAATGTACAAGGTTAATGTAGGTTGCTTCTCTTTCTTCCCGTCCATTTTTCTGCATTCTTTCGTATCTCAAGTTATCATTACGTATATGTATTGTTGCATTTGAACAACTGTATTGTTGATAATAAAGGTAAATTATTGGTATTGTTCATTATCAATAGTGATATTTCTTTTGGTATTTGTATTGATCCATTTGTAGTGTAATAATGTTCATTGTCATTTCTGTATTATTATTTATTTCACTAACTGCTTATTTGCTATCACTTTTATCATCATATTTGTACATGTCGTATTTGCTGATGTTGCTCTATTGTTGTTGTTGTTGTTTGCTGTTGTTGTTTTTGTCTCTCTGTCTAATCCCCCTCTTGTCCCCACAATTTCCCCCTCTGTCTTCTTTTTGTTTCTCTTTCTGTCCCCTCCTGCACCAAATGATAATATAAATACATTTAATAAAGTCAAATACAAAATAAGGCAACAAGAGAAGTATCCTACACTTCTCTTTTGTAAAGTAAATGTGAACAGCCGACATGGGCATCTACATCTACTATATGATTTGCCTGAGCAGCTGGACAGAACAAAAATAAAATGAAATAAAATAAAATAAAATAAAATTAAATTAAAAAATAAATAAATAAAATGTAATATCGGAAATTATCCGTATCGGTTTCAACCTCCCGTTTTTCCCGGGAGACTCCCGAATTTCAGTGCCCCTCCTGAAAATCTCCCGGGGCAACCATTCTCCCGATTTGCACCCGGACAACATTATTGGGGGCGTGCCCTAAAGGCACTGCCTTTAGTGTCCTCTACAACCGCTTTTCCTCCATACAAACAGCGTGCCTGCCCAGTCACATAATATATGCGGCTTTTACCAGAGGTGGGTAGTAACGCGCTACATTTACTCCGTTACATCTACTTGAGTAACTTTTGGGATAAACTGTACTTCTAAGTGTAGTTTTAATGCAACTTACTTTTACTTTTACTTGAGTATATTTATAGAGAAGAAACGCTACTTTTACTCCGTTACTTTTATCTACATTCAGCTCGCTACTCGCTACTAATTTTTATCGATCTGTTAATGCACGCTTTGTTTGTTTTGGTCTGTCAGACAGACCTTCATAGTGCCTGCGTTACTGGTGACGTTTGACTCCGTTCCACCAATCAGATGCAGTCACTGGTGACGTTGGACCAATCAAACAGAGCCAGGCGGTCACATGACCTGACTTAAACAAGTTGAAAAACTTATTGGGGTGTTACCATTTAGTGGTCAATTGTACGGAATATGTACTGTACTGTGCAATCTACTAATAAAAGTTTCAATCAATCAATCAAAAGTGTGAAGGAAAAAAGACACTTTTTTATTTCAAACGTACATCCCGTCACAAGCCTAAAGACTGACTGCACAGTTCCTGTCTTCACAATAAAAGTGCCGCTCCATCGCGCCTGCGCTTTCAAAATAAGAGTCTCCGAAAGCCAGCGCAAACAAGCTAGCAAGCTACGGAATTTGCCGCCAATGTATTTCTTGTAAAGTGTGTGAAAACGAATATGGAAGCTGGACAAATAAGATACCAAAAACCAACCACTTTCATGTGGTATTAGACAGAAAGGAGGAACTTTTTTTCTCCTCCATTTGAAAACGTGGACGCTATCATCACTACTGTCTGATTACAATCAATGCAAGTCATCAGAATCAGGTAATACACCAACTTATATTCTTGTCTTCATGAAAGAAAGGAATCTATATGTGTTAAACATGCATGTATACTCATTAAAACACCTTTAACATGTAAACAAAAACGGCAAAATAAATAAATATAAATGATATACTGTATATATCAATGTATGTGTATATATGTATGTATATATATATATATGATATGTGTGTGTATGTTACTCATCAGTTACTCAGTACTTGAGTAGTTTTTTCACAACATACTTTTTACTTTTACTCAAGTAAATATTTGGGTGACTACTCCTTACTTTTACTTGAGTAATACATCTCTAAAGTAACAGTACTCTTACTTGAGTACAATTTCTGGCTACTCTACCCACCTCTGGCTTTTACACACTCATAAGTGAATGCATGCATACTTGATCAACAGCCATACAGGTCACACTGAGGGTGGCCGTATAAACAACTTTAACACTGTTACAAATATGCGCCACACTGTGAACCCACACCAAACAAGAATGACAAACACATTTCGGGACAACACCCGCACCGTAACACAACATAAACACAACAGAACAAATACCCAGAATACAATGATTTGCTAATCCTTTTCAACCGATATTCAATTGAATGCACTACAAAGACAACATATTTGATGTTCAAACTCATAAACTTTATTTATTTTTTTTGCAAATAATAATTAACTTAGAATTTCATGGCTGCAACACGTGCCAAAGTAGTTGGGAAAGGGCATGTTCACCACTGTGTTACATGGCCTTTCCTTTTAACAACACTCAGTAAAGGTTTGGGAACTGAGGAGACACATTTTTGAAGCTTCTCAGGTGGAATTCTTTCCCATTCTTGCTTGATGTACAGCTTAAGTTGTTCAACAGTCCGGGGGTCTCCGTTGTGCTATTTTAGGCTTCATAATGCGCCACACATTTTCAATGGGAGACAGGTCTGGACTACAGGCAGGCCAGTCTAGTACCCGCACTCTTTTACTATGAAGCCACGTTGATGTAACACGTGGCTTGGCATTGTCTTGCTGAAATAAGCAGGGGCGTCCATGATAACGTTGCATGGATGGCAACATATGTTGCTCCAAAACCTGTATGTACGTTTCAGCATTAATGGTGCCTTCACAGATGTGTAAGTTACCCATGTCTTGGGCACTAATACACCCCCATACCATCACACATGCTGGCTTTTATACTTTGCGCCGAGAACAATCCGGATGGTTCTTTTCCTCTTTGGTCCGGAGGACACGACGTCCACAGTTTCCAAAAACAATTTGAAATGTGGACTCGTCAGACCACAGAACACTTTTTCACTTTGTATCAGTCCATCTTAGATGAGCTCAGGCCCAGTGAAGCCGACGGCGTTTCTGGGTGTTGTTGATAAACGGTTTTCGCCTTGCATAGGAGAGTTTTAACTTGCACTTACTGTAGTTACTGACAGTGGGTTTCTGAAGTTTTACTGAGCCCATGTGGTGATATCCTTTACACACTGATGTCGCTTGTTGATGCAGTACCGCCTGAGGGATCGAAGGTCACGGGCTTAGCTGCTTACATGCAGTGATTTCTCCAGATTCTCTGAACCCTTTGATGATATTACGGACCGTAGATGGTGAAATCCCTAAATTCCTTGCAATAGCTGGTTGAGAAAGGTTTTTCTTAAACTGTTCAACAATTTGCTCACGCATTTGTTGACAAAGTGGTGGCCCTCGCCCCATCCTTGTTTGTGAATGACTGAGCATTTCATGGAATCTACTTTTATACCCAATCATGGCACCCACCTGTTCCCAATTTGCCTGTTCACCTGTGGGATGTTCCAAATAAGTGTTTGATGAGCATTCCTCAACTTTATCAGTATTTATTGCCACCTTTCCCAACTTCTTTGTCACGTGTTGCTGGCATCAAATTCTAAAGTTAATGATTATTTGCAAAAAAAAAAAAAAAAATGTTTATCAGTTTGAAGATCAAATATGTTGTCTTTGTAGCATATTCAACTGAATATGGGTTGAAAATGATTTGCAAATCATTGTATTCCGTTTATATTTACATCTATCACAATTTCCCAACTCATATGGAAACAGGGTTTGTAAAAGCTTTACTAAAAAGAGAAGTTTTCAAATGTTTCTTAAAAGTTTCAACACAGTCAAGATCACAGAGGGACTGGTGCAAATTGTTCCAGAGTCTGGGAGTTATAGCCTGGAATTCCAGGTCTCCACAGGTTTTGAAACACGTTTTTGGGATCTTTAGATTATAGCCACGGACTAGACCAGGGGTCGGCAACCCGCGGCTCTAGAGCCGTATGTGGCTCTTTAGCGCCGCCCTCGTGGCTCTCTGGAGCTTTTTAAAAAATGTATGAAAAATGGAAAAAGTTGAGGGGGAAAAAAAATATTTTTTGTGTTAATATAGTTTCTGTAGGAGGACACAAACCTCCCTAATTGTTATAAAGCACACTGTTTATATTAAACATGCTTCACTGATTCGAGTATTTGGCGAGCGCCGTTTTGTCCTACTAATTTTGGCGGTCCTTGAACTCACCTTAGTTTGTTTACATGTATAACTTTCTCCGACTTTCTAGGACGTGTTTTATGCCACTTCTTTTTCTGTCTCATTTTGTGCATGAACCCACAAAGGTGAGTTTTGTTGATGTTATTGACCTGTGTGGAGTGCTAATCAGACATATTTGGTCACTGCATGACTGCAAGCTAATCGATGCTAACATGCTATTTAGGCTAGCTATATGTACATATTGCATCATTATGCCTCATTTGTAGCTATATTTGAACTCATTTAGTTTCCTTTAAGTCCTCCATCCATCCATCCATCTTCTTCCGCTTATCCGAGGTCGGGTCGCGGGGGCAGCAGCCTAAGCAGGGAAGCCCAGACTTCCCTCTCCCCAGCCACTTCGTCCAGCTCTTCCTGTGGGACCCCGAGGCGTTCCCAGGCCAGCCGGGAGACATAGTCTTCCCAACGTGTCCTGGGTCTTCCCCGCGGCCTCCTACCGGTCGGACGTGCCCTAAACACCTCCCTAGGGAGGCGTTCGGGTGGCATCCTGACCAGATGCCCGAACCACCTCATCTGGCTCCTCTCGATGTGGAGGAGCAGTGGCTTTACTTTGAGCTCCCCCCGGATGGCAGAGCTTCTCACCCTATCTCTAAGGGAGAGCCCCGCCACCCGGCGGAGGAAACTCATTTCGGCCGCTTGTACCCGTGATCTTGTCCTTTCGGTCATGACCCAAAGCTCATGACCATATGTGAGGATGGGAACGTAGATCGACCGGTAAATTGAGAGCTTTGCCTTCCGGCTCAGCTCCTTCTTCACCACAACGGATCGATACAGCATCCGCATTACTGAAGACGCCGCACCGATTCGCCTGTCGATCTCACGATCCACTCTTCCCCCACTCGTGAACAAGACTCCGAGGTACTTGAACTCCTCCACTTGGGGCAAGATCTCCTCCCCAACCCGGAGATGGCACTCCACCCTTTTCCGGGCGAGAACCATGGACTCGGACTTGGAGGTGCTGATTCTCATCCCAGTCGCTTCACACTCAGCTGCGAACCGATCCAGTGAGAGCTGAAGATCCTGGCCAGATGAAGCCATCAGGACCACATCATCTGCAAAAAGCAGAGACCTAATCCTGCAGCCACCAAACCGGATCCCCTCAACGCCTTGACTGCGCCTAGAAATTCTGTCCATAAAAGTTATGAACAGAATCGGTGACAAAGGGCAGCCTTGGCGGAGTCCAACCCTCACTGGAAACGTGTCCGACTTACTACCGGCAATGCGGACCAAGCTCTGGCACTGATCATACAGGGAGCGGACTGCCACAATCAGACAGTCCGATACCCCGTACTCTCTGAGCACTCCCCACAGGATTTCCCGAGGGACACGGTCGAATGCCTTCTCCAAGTCCACAAAACACATGTAGACTGGTTGGGCAAACTCCCATGCACCCTCAAGGACCCTGCCCAGAGTATAGAGCTGGTCCACAGTTCCACGACCAGGACGAAAACCACACTGTTCCTCCTGAATCCGAGGTTCGACTATCTCATGACACACTATCTGTATGTAATATGGCTTTTAATTTTTTTGCGGCTCCAGACAGATTTGTTTTTGTAGTTTTTGTCCAATATGGCTCTTTCAACATCTTGGGTTGCCGACCCCTGGTCTAGACCAATCACAGATGCTCACGCATATACATTTCTATCATGGTGTATTTCAAATCATTTGTGAAATGCATTGCTTAAAGAAAAAAGTATTTGTCTCGATCAAATCTTTAACTTGTTCAAAAAGGGGTCAATTGAAGGTGCAATGGGAATTATGCCTCAAAGAAGCCAATAACTTCTTCTTCCAAACTTACCCTCCAACACATTCCAGACGCGGCTGCACTGCCAGTGACAGCAGAAGACACATAAAAGAGGCCCCGTGCTGGAGAACCAGAACCCACTAGTTTGTTTGATGCTGTGAATTTGTTGCCTCATCCGCCACTACTTTGTTTGGGGACTTGGGGATTTATGGTCAGGGATTACAGCGGGCTGCGACGGCCGCTTCTGAAGCTGACGATAACAGCGACCGCACTCTTTGGCTGACAAGAGAAGCCAACAGTTGAGGGTCCAAACGTGCAAATGCAACAACTTAGGCTGGCACAGGATGGGACAATTACTGTATAATAAGTACACGTTCTCAAAGAAGGCTGGAGTTTCTGTGCTTGCGTGGGTTCCCTTCAGAGTGGCTGACTGATTGAAGCCTATAGAATCACAATCAGAAGTACTTTATTAATCCCCGAGGGGAAATTAAGATTTTCAGAGTAGACAAACATTACAGGGAGACAGCACGGGATCGCTGACGGCTCTGCCAACTTCCGGCGGCCCTTACAAAAAAGGTGAGAGACAAGTAAACGCTGGGGAGGTGGCGGAGTTTGAGGAAAAAATAAATAAAATAAATATTCAGTCTCAGCCTGGGCCCAATGGAAAAAAAACCTCATAGCCATAGCACACATAAACATGTGTGTAAGAGGGAAACATCAAAGAGCACAAAGGACATTAAAGACATTAAAAGAGCAGAACTGATGTAACCAACTGCCACTCCAGCAGTGCCATTTCTACATACAGCTACAAAAGTAAAATCTATTTTTATTTTTTTTAATGAACCAATAATATATATTGCGCACACATGATAGCACCATGCATAGACAAGCAACCAAACAAAAACATAATTTCAGCACCCATATACACTGTGGTGGCCTCGGCGGTGTTCCACGCCATCGTCTGCTGGGGTGAGCGGAGCATGGCCAGAGACAGGAGCAGACCCAACAAAGCAACCAAGAGAGCCGACTCCACCCTCACCCGCCCACTAACTCTCGGCCAGTGTCCAGTCCGCATGGATGAGCGAGGATGCATCCGGGGCGGCATGGCGTAGTGGGTAGAGCAACCGTGCCAGAAACCTGAGGGTTGCAGGTTCGCTACCCGCCTCTTACCATCCAAAAAATCGCTGCCGTTGTGTCCTTGGGCGGGACACTTCACCCTTTGCCCCCGGTGCCGCTCACACCGGTGAATTGAATGATAGGTGGTGGTCGGAGGGGCCGTTGACGCAAATTGCAGCCACGCTTCCGTCAGTCTACCCCAGGGCAGCTGTGGCTATGAAAGTAGCTTACCACCACCAGGTGTGAATGATTGATGGGTTCTACATGTAAAGCGACTTTGGGTACTTAGAAAAGCGATATATAAATCCCAGTTATTGTTATTATTATTATTATTATCCAAGGAGACCGAGGTGTCCGATACCTGTTCATTCACTGTGAAACTTGTCCGTCCCGGCGCTCAGCACCAGCTCCGCAGCCCCATCTCTTCATCCGCATCTCCTCCAGTCTCTCCAAACAGACTCTGGTGTGGCAAAGACCCAGCAGCTGGTCTACATGCCAAAAGGCTCCCGGGAGGCAGGTAAAAATGGATTTTAAAACAAAAACAAAGGAATAATGCACAAAACATAGGGAAAGCTATGTAACATGGAGGTATGAGCCACAAGCAAAGCCAAATGAATAAATACAAAGCATCCATCCATCCATCCATCTTCTTCCGCTTATCCGAGGTCGGGTCGCGGGGGCAGCAGCCTAAGCAGGGAAGCCCAGACTTTCTTCTCCCCAGCCACTTCGTCCAGCTCTTCCCGAGGGATCCCGAGGCGTTCCCAGGCCAGCCGGGAGACATAGTCTTCCCAACATGTCCTGGGTCTTCCCCGTGGCCTCTTACCGGTTGGACGTGCCCTAAACACCTTCCTAGGGAGGCGTTCGGGTGGCATCCTGAGCAGATGCCCAAACCACCTCATATGGCTCCTCTCGATGTGGAGCAGTAGCGGCCTTACTTTGAGCTCCTCCCGGAGGGCAGAGCTTCTCACCCTATCTCTAAGGGAGAGCCCCGCCACCCTGCAGAGGAAACTTGAGAGCTTTGCCTTCCGGCTCAGCTCCTTCTAAACCACAACGGATCGATACAGTGTCCGCATTACTGAAGTGACGCACCGATCCGCCTGTCGTTCTCACCATCCACTCTTCCCTCACTCGTGAACAAGACTCCGAGGTACTTGAACTCCTCCACTTGGGGCAAGATCTCCTCCCCAACCCGGAGATGGCACTCCACCCTTTTCCGGGTGAGAACCATGGACTCGGACTTGGAGGTGCTGATTTTCATCCCAGTCGCTTCACACTCGGCTGCGAACCGATCCAGTGAGAGCTGAAGATCCTGGCCAGATGAAGCCATCAGGACCACATCATCTGCAAAAAGCAGAGACCTAATCCTGCAGCCACCAAACCAGATCCCCTCAACGCCTTGACTGCGCCTAGAAATTCTGTCCATAAAAGTTATGAACAGAATCGGTGACAAAGGGCATCCTTGGCGGAGTCCAACCCTCACTGGAAATGCGGACCAAGCTCTGGCACTGATCATACAGGGAGCGGACCACCACAATCAGACAGTCCGATACCCCATACTCTCTGAGCACTCCCCATAGGACTTCCCGAGGGACACGGTCGAATGCCTTCTCCAAGTCCACAAGGCACATGTAGACTGGTTGGGCAAACTCCCATGCACCCTCAAGGACAACAATATTAAGGGCGTGCCTTTAGCGTCCTCTACAACCTGTCATCGCGTCCGCTTTTCCTCCATACAAACAGCGTGCCGGCCCAGTCACTTGTTGTATGCGGCTCCTACAGACACGTAAGTGACAGCAAGGCATACTTGATCAACAGCCATACAGGTCACACTGAGGGTGGCCGTAAAAACAACTTTAACACTGTTACAAATATGCGCCACACTGTGAACCCACACCAAACAAGAATGACAAACACATTTCGGGAGAACATCCGCATCGTAACACAACATAAACACAACAGAACAAATACCCAGAATCCCTTGCAGCCCTGACTCTTCCGGGCTACAATACCTACTCAATGGCCTAATGGTTAGAGTGTCCACCCTGAGATCGGTAGGTTGTGAGTTCAAACCCCGGCCGAGTCATACCAAAGACTATAAAAAAATGGGACCCATTACCTCCCTGCTTGGCACTCAGCATCAAGGGTTGGAATTGGGGGTTAAATCACCAAAAATGATTCCCGGGCGCGGCACCGCTGCTGCCCATTGCTCTCCTCACCTCCCAGGGGGTGAACAAGGGGATGGGTCAAATGCAGAGGACAAATTTTGCCACACCTAGTGTGTGTGTGACAATCATTGGTACTTTAACTTTAATATACACCCCTGCTACCACCAAACCCCGCCCCCCCAAGACCCCGCCCACCTCAACCCCGCCCCCCCCCACACACCTCAACCTATTATAGTTTCAATTACCAAATTTGTAAAATCGCTAATGCTAACCGGTAGCATGTCTGTGGCATAGCCAATATAAATTAGCATCAAGTTTGTGCTTTTTTAAAAGTGGATCAGTGGAAGATTTGTTGGCATGGACATCGTAATATTACCTCGAGGGGGTCCGGCTGAGTCCGCTCTAAATGCTTGACTGCTTGTTTCCTGGCCAAGTGCTTGAGGCTGTGTTGATTTTGCAACCAGACGTGACGTAACGTGCAACTAAAGGTATCGAAATATGGCCCCTTTTGATTTTACGTGACTCGTATGTGTTAGTACCGATGGACTTTAATCGGTGCTTATGAAAGTACCAAATTGAGTACCCATCCCTAATCATGGGACTCCACAACAGGCTGCTCCCTATTTGTACATTGTGTAACATTACAAATGATGGAATGTGTGCTATTAAGATAAATTTGTTGGATTGTGACAACTCGATTACAATTGGATTTTAAGGTACCGTATTTTCCGCACTATTAGCCGCACCTAAAAACCACAAATTTACTCAAAAGCTGACAGTGCGGCTTATAACCCGGTGCGCTTTATATATGGATTAATATTAAGATTCATTTTCATAAAGTTTCGGTCTCGCAACTACGGTAAACAGCCGCCATCTTTTTTCCCCGTAGAAGAGGAAGTGCTTCTTCTTCTACGCAAGCAACCGCCAAGGTAAGCACCCTCCCCCATAGAACAGGAAGCGCTTCTTCTTCTACTGTAAGCAACCACCCGCCCGCGTAGAAGAAGAAGAAGAAGCGCGCGGATATTACGTTTCATTTCCTTTGTGTGTTTACATCTGTAAAGACCACAAAATGGCTCCTACTAAGCGACAGGTTTCCGGTTCATGAAAAGACGCAATCTCTCCATCCGCACACGGACTACTATTTCACAGCAACTGCCTAAAGACTTTCAAGAAAAGCTGGCTACTTTCCGTGCATATTGTAAAAACAAGATAGCTGAAAAAAAGATCCGGCCAGAGAACATTATCAACATGGACGAGGTTCCACTGACTTTTGATATTCCTGTGAACCGCACTGTGGATACAACGGGAGCACGTACGGTGAATATTCGCACCACAGGGAATGAGAAGTCATCCTTCACTGTGGTTCTAGCTTGCCATGCTAATGGCCAGAAACTTCCACCCATGGTGATATTCAAAAGGAAGACCTTGCCAAAAGAGACCTTTCCAGACGGCGTCATCATAAAAGCTAACTCGAAGGGATGGATTGATGAAGAAAAGATGAGCGAGTGGTTAAGGTAAGTTTACGCGAAGAGGCCGGGTGGCTTTTTTCACGCAGCTCCGTCCATGTTGATATACGACTCCATGCGCGCCCACATCACGCTGGTTTTTAATATATTATTAAAGTTTGACTGACCTATCTGACTGTTTTTTTGACATTCCTTTAGCGCAGTTAGATGCGGCTTATAACACGGGGCGGCTTATAGGTGGACAAAGTTTTGAAATATGCCGTTCATTGAAGGCGCGGCTTATAACCCAGGGCGGCTTATGGTGCGGAAAATACGGTATATTGACAGAAGTGACACTCATGTCATTGTCCTGTGGTTGGGTGGTTTAACTCTGTCCCCTATGATCTAATTGCAACAATATTGTATCGCTGTCAATAACATTGTTTACTGTCTTCAGTGTGTGAACCCTCACAGCAAAGCCAACACTAATACACTAACATTGCCGCCAAAGAAGTAAAAACACACTATCAAAGGTAAGCAAACTGTTATGAAGTAATCAGCTGAGCTAGCAATGTGAGGCTTTGGTTTAGTGCCTAATAAAGGTATTACTTTTGGAAATAGGTCCCTGGTCTGTTTTTTATCGGATCGCTGATTATCTGATGGCTTAAGGCTTTATTATTGCTTCTCAAGCAAGCATTATTTTGTTTGGGCTGGCTTTGGTTGTAACAACTTTTTATAAGCCGTTTATATGTGAACGTTATGGCAACACGTGATGTATTTGATTAGGTTTGGCTGACTTTCTCCTTTGAGTCATGAGCTGAAAAATCTGCCTTTTTAGCATGTAATCATGTACCGTATTTTTCAGACTATAATGCGCACTTAAAATAATTTCATGTTCTCAAAAATCGACATTGCTACTGCCAATGAATGGTCTATTTTTAATCTTTTTTCATATATAAGGCGCACCGGATTATAAGGCGCATTAAAGGAGTCATATTATTTTAATTTTTTTCTGAATTGAACTTCTGTGGTTTTCGTCCTGGTCGTGGAACTGTGGACCAGCTCTATACTCTCGGCAGGGTCCTTGAGGGTGCATGGGAGTTTGCCCAACCAGTCTACATGTGCTTTGTGGACTTGGAGAAGGAATTCGACCGTGTCCCTCGGGAAGTCCTGTGGGGAGTGTTTAGAGAGTATGGGGTATCGGACTGTCTGATTGTGGCAGTCCGCTCCCTGTATGATCAGTGTCAGAGCTTGGTCCGCATTGCCGGCAGTAAGTCGGACCCGTTTCCAGTGAGGGTTGGACTCCGCCAAGACTGCCCTTTGTCACTGATTCTGTTCATAACTTTTATGGACAGAATTTCTAGGCGCAGTCAAGGCGTTGAGGGGATCCGGTTTGGTGGCTGCAGGATTAGGTCTCTGCTTCTTGCAGATGATAAATGATAAATGATAAATGGGTTGTACTTGTATAGCGCTTTTCTACCTTCAAGGTACTCAAAGCGCTTTGACACTACTTCCACATTTACCCATTCACACACACATTCACACACTGATGGAGGGAGCTGCCATGCAAGGCGCTAACCAGCACCCATCAGGAGCAAGGGTGAAGTGTCTTGCTCAGGACACAACGGACATGACGAGGTTGGTACTAGGTGGGGATTGAACCAGGGACCCTCGGGTCGCGCACGGCCATTCTTCCACTGCGCCACGCCGTCCCTATGATGTGGTCCTGATGGCTTCATCTGGCCAGGATCTTCAGCTCTCACTGGATCAGTTCGCAGCCGAGTGTGAAGTGACTGGGATGAGAATCAGCACCTCCAAGTCCGAGTCCATGGTTCTCGCCCGGAAAAGGGTGGAGTGCCATCTCCGGGTTGGGGAGGAGATCTTGCCCCAAGTGGAGGAGTTCAAGTACCTCGGAGTCTTGTTCACGAGTGAGGGAAGAGTGGATGGTGAGATCGACAGGCAGATCGTGGTGGCGTCTTCAGTAATGCGGACGCTGTATCGATCCGTTGTGGTGAAGAAGGACCTGAGCCGGATGGCAAAGCTCTCAATTTACCGGTCGATCTACATTCCCATCCTCACCTATGGTCATGAGCTTTGAGTTATGACCTAAAGGACAAGATCACGGGTACAAGCGGCCGAAATGAGTTTCCTCCTCCAGGTGGCGGGTCTCTCCCTTAGAGATAGGGTGAGAAGCTCTGTCATCCGGGAGGAACTCAAAGTAAAGCCGCTGCTCCTCCACATGGAGAGGAGCCAGATGAGGTGGTTCGGGCATCTGGTCAGGATGCCACCCGAACGCCTCCCTAGGGAGGTGTTTAGGGCACGTCCGACGGGTAGGAGACCACGGGGAAGACCCAGGACACGTTGGGAAGACTATGTCTCCCGGCTGGCCTGGGAACGCCTCGGGATCCCCCGGGAGGAGCTGGACGAAGTGGCTGGGGAGAGGGAAGTCTGGGCTTCCCTGCTTAGGCTGCTGCCCCCGCGACCCGACCTCGGATAAGCGGAAGAAGATGGATGGATGGATGGATGAATTGAACATACTTCTTTGTGGTCTACATAACATGTAATGGTGGTTCTTTGGTCAAAATGTTGCATAGATGATGTTTTACACATTATCTTCAAGCCGCTTTCTGATAGTCGCTTCCGGATGCGCCGTTTTGTGGACGGTCTTATTTACGTGGCTCACCTTCGGCAGCGTCTTCTCCCCGTCATCTTTGTTGTAGCGGTGTAGCGTGCAAGGACGGGAGTGGAAGAAGTGTCAAAATATGGCGCTAACTGTTTTAATGACATTCAGACTTTACTTCAAGGACAAGATCACGGGTACAAGCGGCCGAAATGAGTTTCCTCCGCCGAGTGGCGGGGCTCTCCCTTAGAGATAGGGGGAGAAGCTCTGTCATTCGGGGGGAGCTCAAAGTAAAGCCGCTGCTCCTCCACATCGAGAGGAGCCAGATGAGGTGGTTCGGGCATCTGGTCAGGATGCCACCCGAACGCCTCCCTAGGAAGGTGTTTCGGGCACGTCCGACCGGTAAGAGGCCACGGGGAAGACCCAGGACACGCTGGGAATACTATCTCTCCCAGCTGGCCTGGGAACGCCTCGGGATCCCCCGGGAGGAGCTGGACGAAGTGGCTGGGGAGAGGGAAGTCAGGGCTTCCCTGCTTAGGCTGCTGCCCCCGCGACCCGACCTCGGATAAGCGGAAGAAGATGGATGGATGGATGGAGACTTTACTTCAATCAATAACGGAGCAGCATCTCCTCATCTGCCAGAAATGTGTCCTGTGAAAAACCGTCCGACCGGAACTCTCTAATAACTAAAGTTCCTTGGGTGAATAATGTAAACTCACTACACAGGTATGTTTTAGTGCTTTCATGGCGAGTTTACTGACAGATATAAGTAAGAACTTTACACTACTTTATATTAGAAATGGCAACAGTGGAGGGTGAATGTCACTGTGGAGGGAGATGTGGCCAGCACGCCTGCAGGAGCAAAGGTCACCGCCGCTGTCTATGGTGCTGAGGATGAGCACCATCGGATAGGGGCGGGGCATGTGCTGATGGCGAGACACAGGTGGCAGGTGATTAGATTTCACAGGTGGTACGTGTTAATCTAATCATCCGTTGTCTTTGACAGTGAGCGGCCGAGTGCAGGAGGATGAAGGAGTATTGGAGAGACTGCAAAGTCCGGAAAAACGTTTTGTCTGAAGAAGCTTGTGAAAACAAATCATTAAAACCTTTGTCAACTCTGCACACCTGGCATCTGGCGTATGTGTCAGTGTGACCGCAGGTACGCGACGTCTACAGTCCCATAACAAGAAGATACGGAAAAAAAAGAAGCTTATCGACTAAGGTGTCGGCAGATCCTAAATACAGATCATCAGGTGCCAGAAGGTAAGAAAAGTCGCTTTTGCATAATATTGTGAAACAAAACGCCAGATAATATGTCTTACCTTAAACACACACCATGATAATTGTCATGTCTGTGTAATCATGTTTTGTTTTAGTCATGTTTTGTTTAGTTATTGGACTCTTTAGTTTCTGGCTTTTCACTCCCTTGTCTTGTTTCCATGATTACCCATTAGTTTCACCTGTTCCACGTTTGGACTCATTGTGCACTCTTGTTTGTCACCATAGCAACCCATTAGTTTTCACCTGTCACGTCACGCACCTGTTTCACGTTTTGAGTCACGCACCTGTTTTCGTTAATCATGTCTGTAGTATTTAAGTTCATTGTTTTCAGTTTGTCTTTCTGGTGACATCCCACATATATGCTCTGCACATTTCTGATTCTTTTTTCATGTCCATCGTTCACGCTGCTCCTTTTGTCCATGCCAAGTAAGTTTTGTTTATTAATGCCACAGTTAGTGTTTTTTTTGTTGTTCATAGTTTCTGCCTTTGTGCAAGTATTTGTTTTCATAGCCAAGTTGTTTCTCCGCCACTGTGCGCGCTTTTCGTTTGTACTTTTTTTGATAAAATTAAATAAATATGTTCTCACATTCCCGTCTCGCCCGAGCCAACTTTCCGTTGCCTTCTAGAAAAACTAAACCCCAGGACCAAGTCATGACAATAATACTCCTATGTTTAATGCGCCGACAATCCATCAAGCGGTGCGGCTTCATAGCTTACCAAAGTCCTACTAAAACATTTTGATAGATTTTGGAGCGCCGTGTGTAATGTTCTACATTTTCAATGGAACATATAACATGTTAGTGTTGTTTACTCAAGTCATATTGCAGTCTACACATATCTCTTATGTTTGACTGCCATCTACTTGTCACACTTATCATTTCACCCTGTACCAAATAAAATAGTGTTGAGGTTGTTAAGCAAAACCAAAATTATTCTGTACAATAGATGCACTGTCGAGTTTTGAGGGGAAAAAAAAGGAGTGCGCCTTATAGTCCGGAAAATACGGTACTTGTAACCTAATGTACGTATTATTTCTGGATGTGCTTACTGACCTCAAAGTTATTTTATGTGGTACAATGTGTAATGATAAGTGTGACCAATAGATGGCAGTCCCACATAAGAAATGCATGTGGACTGCAGGTTGAAACCTATTCAATAAATGACGTGAGCAAGCAACACCAAAACTTTGATGTTTAATGGAGAATATAGATCATTACACACGGGTCTCAAATATCTGTCAAAAGGTTTTAATACGACTTGGGTAAGCTACGAAGCTACACCGCATCTTGGTCGCTCCCGGGAGTCACCGCAGGTATCTGGGTCCCAATCGCTCCTGCCCACGGTACCACACAGCCACTAACAACTCTGCCTCCGAAGTAAGTGCATACCTGCCAACTACTCCGGTTTTCCCGTAATTAGTACGGTTTTCATCAACCTATTCCGGGTTACGGTTGCAGTGATAAAAAATACGGTTTTTCATTAATTTAAAAACTTTTTTTTTTTTTAAGTTTTATTCACGAAATCGCGTAACAACAATGACAATCGACACTGCTTCCCGTAACTTCCTATCGAGCCATTCCGAATGCCATGCGCGAGGCTATTTATAGCACCGCTGCCAAGCACGAGGCACCAGTTGCCATTGTTTCCAAACGAGCGAACGATCATGGAATCAGCCGGAGAAAAATCGCATACGAGTCTTAAACTGTTGGGTTTCCTCTTTCTTCATTCATCTTCAATGAATACTTCAGTTGTATATATATGAAAGATGATGGTTTATTTTAAGGATGGTTCTGTTACGCTTGCGAGGCATTGTGATGCCGGAGGTCGTCTTTTCAAGATGCAGAGGGATGTCAGGAAGCGGCTTGCAGGTGAGAATAAATGATTTATTCTGATTGCAGAACAAAATGCTGCGCGGTGCACCACGGCACGGAAAACAAGAGAGTAGCAAAGATGCTAATATCAAAAATGTAATCTATGAGCGAAACTAGGAGCGTAACTTGTTGCGTAGGAGCAAACAAAACCAACAGACCGAATGAGGCCAGCGCGTAAACTAAATAGCCCTCTGATTAGTGCCCGGGCAACAGGTGCGCGTCCGGGACACTAACCAGAGGCAGGTGACTCTAATCTGCCGTCATGGCAACAGAAACAAACTCAAGAGGTGCTGAAAAACACAAGTGACTTGAAAACGAAAACAAAAATATGATCCGGGCAGCGAATCATAACAGGTTCAGTACAATGCCTCACAGCACCGGGAAACAAAACATCGGTAACTGTGGAAAATTGAACACAACTCCATCGAACTTTTCTGTGTGTATCTCATATTCTCTCGCGCGAAGTGAACCGGAAGAGATCACGTGACGATAGCGCGGATGAACCTGCACTACCGTATATAACCTATTGGAGGCGCATAACAACAGCAAGCCTTTCTTCTCATGATACACAGAAACAGCATTAATAACAATGAGATCACATTTACTCAACATAAACCGAAAAGAAAACTGCAGTCATTCCGTGAAGAATATTCAAAAGCCTATCCGGGAATAATTATCCGTTCCAAAAAGGGTGAAAACTACGCGAATTGCACCTTGTGCAGACAAGATGTTTCGATCGGACACGGAGGAATTAGCGATGTAAAAGACCACGTTGGGACAAAAAAGCACAAGTCTAATGCCGTTGCTAGCGATACAAGTGGAAAACTTTCAACGTTTTTCGTCGCCCAAACAGATTCTTTGGATGTGATAAATGCCGAAGTTTTATTTACGGAGGCAATAATTGAGCAAACAAAAAGGTAATGACACCAATGTTATCTATTGGAATTGTTTAGTACTGTTATACTGTTAAAAAAGTGTTTATACTATTTATGCTTTCAAGTCCAAGTTGAAGAAATCTTGTTAAATGTTGACAGCATAACTGCCAAAATACAGAAGTATGTCCTTAATATTTTTGCAGTGCTATTTCTGTTGAAAAGTTCAAATGATTACATTAGAGATGTGATGTGCCACTTTTCAAGTGTCTGATGGCTTCAATTAATTTTCATTAATTTTTCATATTTTGAATTCTTTTGAAAGGCTGACAAAAAAACTACATTTGAATTGTAATTCCATGCTATTGACAGGACTATTAATTTTAATGAAGTTAGCTTACCATGTTTACAGTATGATAATTGTGATAGAAATGTGAATTTTAGGCACAGAATATTTTTTTACAATTGAACAAGGCAGTAGATTATACAAGCTTGGACAGAAAGTTAATAATGGCACCAATTTTTTTTTTTTAATGGAATTGTTTAGTACTGTTTTACCATTTGTTTACTGTAAAAAGTGTTTATACTGTTTATACTTTCAATTAACAAATTGAAGTCTTGTGAAAGGTTGACAGGATAACTGGCATTAACTGTCAAAATAATTTCAAACTATTGAAGTTAGCTTACAGAATAAACATGCCAATCAACCCATATGATTTTTGCTGTAATATTTTTGTTTTGAAAAGTCACTGTGACTGATAGAAAAGTGATGGTTTTAGCAACATTTTAACCTGTCTGAATGCTAATAATCATTTTGCGTCGGGGGGCGAAGGAACCCCCCACCAGGACTTTGTCCTGGACCTACCGGGGCCTGCGGCCCTTGGACCCTGGCTACTAGGTTTTTCTGATTTCAAAAGTTGGCAGGTATGTAAGTGTTGTGCAGTGTGGATCTGTGGGGGTGTTCAACTGCCTTGCTGTGGGCTTGCGAGCATTACGGCTACCATAGCCAGACGTACTGTGCTTCAACATACGGGTATTATTATGGTTTGTGCTCGCTATGGAAGCGCTAAAAACTACCGGTACAATAAAGATGACGGGGAGAAGAAACTGTCGAAGCGGAGGCACATTACTAAAACCACAAATCAAGAAAGCGGATTGAAAACAATCCGTAAAACATAATCCATGCAACATTTTGACCAAATAACCACCATTACATATGTTATAGACCACAAGGAAGTCTTTTAAATGTAGAAAAAAAAAATCATAGTATGACCCCTTTAATGCGCCTTTTGAAAAAAACTCTGAATAGACCCGCTAATCGTCAGTGCGCCTTATGGTCTGAAAAATACGGTACTTTATTCACCGTCTTGATACTCACAGTCTGGATTTAACAAAGCAAAAAAGTACAGACCCCGTTTCCATATGAGTTGGGAAATTGTGTTAGATGTAAATATAAACGGAATACAATGATTTGCAAATCATTTTCAACCCATATTCAGTTGAATATGCTACAAAGACAACATATTTGATGTTCAAACTCATAAACATTTTTTTTTTGGCAAATAATCATTAACTTTAGAATTTGATGCCAGCAACACGTGACAAAGAAGTTGGGAAAGGTGGCAATAAATACTGATAAAGTTGAGGAATGCTCATCAAACACTTATTTGGAACATCCCACAGGTGTGCAGGCTAATTGGGAACAGGTGGGTGCCATGATTGGGTATAAAAACAGCTTCCCAAAAAATGCTCAGTCTTTCACAAGAAAGGATGGGGCGAGGTACACCCCTTTGTCCACAACTGCGTGAGCAAATAGTCGAACAGTTTAAGAACAACGTTTCTCAAAGTGCAATTGCAAGAAATTTAGGGATTTCAACATCTACGGTCCATAATATCATCAAGAGGTTCAGAGAATCTGGAGAAATCACTCCACGTAAGCGGCATGGCCGGAAACCAACATTGAATGACCGTGACCTTCCATCCCTCAGACGGCACTGTATCAAAAACCAACACCAATCTCTAAAGGATATCACCACATGGGCTCAGGAACACTTCAGAAAACCACTGTCACTAAATACAGTTGGTCGCTACATCTGTAAGTGCAAGTTAAAGCTCTACTATGCACAGCGAAAGCCATTTATCAACAACACCCAGAAACGCCGCCGACTTCTCTGGGCCTGAGATCA
Organism: Nerophis lumbriciformis; assembly: GCF_033978685.3. Classification (NCBI taxonomy): domain Eukaryota; kingdom Metazoa; phylum Chordata; class Actinopteri; order Syngnathiformes; family Syngnathidae; genus Nerophis; species Nerophis lumbriciformis. Next base: position 49,591,007 of record NC_084557.2, read on the forward strand.
TCTAAGATGGACTCATGCAAAGTGGAAAAGTGTTCTGTGGTCTGACGAGTCCACATTTCAAATTGTTTTTGGAAATATTCGACATCGTGTCATCCGGACCAAAGGGGAAGCGAACCATCCAGACTGTTATCGACGCAAAGTTGAAAAGCCAGCATGTGTGATGGTATGGGGGTGCATTAGTGCCCGAGACATGGGTAACTTACACATCTGTGAAGGCACCATTAATGCTGAAAGGTACATACACGTTTTGGAACAACATATGCTGCCATCTAAGCGCCGTCTTTTTCATGGACGCCCCTGCTTATTTCAGCAAGACAATGCCAAGACACATTCAGCACGTGTTACAACAGCGTGGCTTCGTAAAAAAAAGAGTGTGGGTACTTTCCTGGCCCGCCTGCAGTCCAGACCTGTCTCCCATCGAAAATGTGTGGCGCATTATGAAGCGTAAAATACGACAGCGGAGACCCCCGGACTGTTGAACGACTGAAGCTCTACATAAAACAAGGAAAGAATTCCACTTTCAAAGCTTCAACAATTAGTTTCCTCAGTTCCCAATCATTTATTGAGTGTTGTTAAAAGAAAAGGTGATGTAACTCAGTGGTGAACATGCTCTTTCCCAACTACTTTAATTCTAAGTTAATTATTATTTGCAAAAAAAAACAAAGTTTATGAGTTTGAACATCAAATATGTTGTCTTTGTAGTGAATTGAACTGAATATGGGTTGAAAAGGATTTGCAAGTCATTGTATTCCGTTTATATTTACATCTAACACAATTTCCCAACTCATATGGAAACGGGGTTTGTAAAAGCCTGTTATTGGAAAATTACTGCAAATAATGTCGTACTTTAAAACTACCTTTCATTCCAATGTTTCACCTCCACATTTCCTTTATGTTGTTATTTTTTTTAGACTTATTTAGTCACGTTGTTATTTTGTTGTCCACCACTCTCTTGATAAACTGACCAAAAAACGCACAGAAAAACTATCACGCAATACGTAGCCCTGTTGTTTCAATCAATAAACACTTCCAAATACATGAGTTCAGGTGCAAAAAACATGTATTGCTCAACTCCACACTTGCCAATTATTATAGTGCCAATTATTTGCAGTTTTTGTCAAGATGTTTGGCGACTTACTTACCAGCCGAGAAACGAGACAGGGACCAAAGTCTTCTGTGTTGTGTTGGAAACCAACAGTCTTTGAATATTGAATAAAAACATACTTTGTGACACGAAGGGCCGCCTGCTTTAACGAGGTAGCGAGAACAGAGGAAAAATAGAAAATAGTCATATTTTTGTGAGGTAAAGCAGAAGTTAGACTCATGCTGTGTGAATGCATGCATGTTCCAAAAGCTGTTGCTCTGTGACAGAAATGTTCCGTGCTACAGTAAATATGGCACCTCCTATGGCGGGGGTCAGCAACCCGCGGCTCTCGAGCCGCATGCGGCTCTTCAGTGCCGCCCTGGTGGCTCCCCGGAGCAATTTTAAAAAAGGATTGAAAATGGAAAAAGATGGGGCGAAAATACAAACAAAGGCAACAAGTTGTTTACATGTAAAATCTTCCACCCCTTCTTTGTCTCATTTTGTCAACCAAAAGTTTTATGCTGTGCGTGAATGCACAAAGGTGCACTTTGACTTGTTGTTGTGCTAATCAGGCATATTTGGTCAGTGCATGACTGCAAGTAGTGATGGGTCCGGCAACACCGATGCATCGGCGCATGCGTCGAGCTCATAGAGCAAAACCCTGTGTCGGTGCGCGTACCGCTTTTAGAAAGTCACGTGACCGATCATGAGCTGTTTTGGTCACGTGACCGATACGCCAACTGTGTCGCACTGACGCCTCCTCTGTGCCCTGTGAGCGGCTCTTTTCTACAGCCGGAGAAATAATAACTAAGAAGAGAAATCGTCTAAAATGTAATACGTCGGAAAAACTTTTTCTTTTTTTTTTTTAATAAAAATGTGTAAAAAAATTAAATAAAAAAAATTCCCAGTCCACAATCATCCACAACACGTTCTCTTAGATTTCCATGTTATGATACATGTTCACATTATTTATTGACTGTATCTAAAAAAGATAAAAATATATTTTTATTTAAATGAAGATATGAAATAATCCTAAATGAAATACAATGACTTGGTTTATATTATTGTATATACTAGGGCAGGGGTCCCCAACGCGGCGCCCGCGGTCACCAGGTAGCCCGTAAGGACCAGATCAGTCGCCCGCTGGCCTGTTCTAAAAATAGCTCAAAGAGCAGCACTTACCAGTGAGCTGCCTCTATTTTTTTTTAAATTGTATTTATTTACTAGCAAGCTGGTCTCGCTTTGCTCAACATTTTTAATTCTAAAAGAGACAAAACTCAAATAGAATTTGAAAATCCAAGAAAATATTTTAAAGACTTGGTCTTCACTTGGAATAAGCGGTAGAAAATGGATGGATGGATGGGTCTTCACTTGTTTAAATAAATTCATTTATTTTTTACTTTGCTTCTTATTACTTTTAGAAATACAATTTTAGAGAAAAAATACAACCTTAAAAATGATTTTAGGATTTTTAAACAAATATACTTTTTTACCTTTTAAATTTCTTCCTCTTCTTTCCTGACAATTTAAATCAATGTTCAAGTAAAAAAAATGTTTTTATTATTGTAAAGAATAATAAATATTTTAGCTTCTGGTTTTTCGACGAAGAATATTTGTGAAATATTTCTTCAAACTTACTATGATTAAAATTCAAAAAAATTATTCTGACAAATCTAGAAAATCTGTAGAATCAAATTTAAATCTTATTTCAAAGTATTTTGAATTTCTTTTAACATTTTTGTTCTGGAAAATCTAGAAGAAATACTGATTTGTCTTTGTTACAAATATAGCTTGGTCCAATTTGTTAAATATTCTAACAAAGTGCAGATTGGATTTTAACCAATTTAAAACATGTCATCAAAATTCAAAAATGTATCTTAATCAGGAAAAATTACTAATGATGTTCCATAAATTTTTTTTTAAATTTTTTCAAAAAGATTCAAATTAGCTAGTTTTTCTCTTCTTTTTGTCGGTTGAATTTTGAATTTTAAAGAGTCGAAATTGAAGATACACTATGTTTCAAAATTTTATTTTAATTTTTTCGTGTTTTCTCCTCTTTTAAACCGTTCAATTAAGTGTTTTTTTCATCATTTATTCTCTACAAAAAAACCTTCCGTAAAAGGAAAAAAAAATGTACGACGGAATGACAGACAGAAATACCCATTTTTTTTATATATATATACACATTTATTTATTTAGCTATTCTTGTTTAAATCACACTTAGGTGTAACTTACCGATGACAATATATTTATTTATTTAAGTGTGTATCAAACTGGTAGCCCTTCGCATTAATCAGTACCCAAGAAGTAGTTTTTGGTTTCAAAAAACTTGGTGACCCCTGTACTAGGGCATCAAATCAGTGTCAGTTGAGTCGGTCCATAGGTTGCCTGTAGGGATTTTTAATGTCCAGCAGATGTCAGTATTTAGTGACACAGTATCGACACAGTATCAATACAGTTTTGCAATGTGTCAAAACGCTTCATGACGCCTCATCAACCCATCACTAACTGCAAGCTAATCAATGCTAACATGCTATTTAGGCTAGTATGTACATATTGCATCATTATGCCTCGTTTGTAGCTATATTTGAGCTCATTTAATATCCTTTACTTGTCATGACTTGGTCCTGGGGTTTAGTTTTCCTCGAAGGCAACGGAAAGTTGGCTCGGGCGAGACGGGAATGAAGGTACATTTTTATCTAAACACTATAAATACAAAACAAGGAAGTAAACAAAAGGCGCGCACAATGGCGGAGAACAAACTGTGAAACCAAACACTTGCACAAAGGCAAAAACTATGAACAACAAAAAAACACTAACTGTGGCAATAATAAACAAAACTTACTTGGCACGGACAAAAAGGGGCAGCGTGAACGATGGACATGAAAAAAGAGTCAGAAATGTGCAGAGCATAAATGTGGGGATGTCACCAGAAAGACAAACTGAAAAACAATGAACTTAAATACTACAGACATGATTAACGAAAACAGGTGCGTGACTCAAATCGTGAAACAGGTGCGTGACGTGACAGGTGAAAACTAATGGGTTGCTATGGTGACAAACAAGAGAGCACAATGAGTCCAAACGTGGAACAGGTGAAACTAATGGGGTAATCATGGAAACAAGACAAGGGAGTGAAAAGCCAGAAACTAAAGAGTCCAATAACTAAACAAAACATGACTAAGACAAAACATGATTACACAGACATGACATTACTTTTATCCTCTTTGTATATAATTTATATTTGCATGTCTCATGACACATTATCTGTATGTAATATTGGCTGCATTTCAGATAGTTGTTTGTGTGCCATGTTGTTCCAGACCACAGCAAACATTAGCTCGCTTGCCAAAGATTGTAACAAATATATTAAAAGAAGACAGCCTGCAGTTTCCTTCAACTTGGACACACACATTTATACCTTTGGCCATTAAAAGCCAGTCATTTCCAGGAGTTATCTCACCCTCTGAGTAGCCTCTGATTTACTAATGGTTTCTAATGTTGTAAACATGTGTAGACTAAATTTTACATTTCAACATTTCTGTCAACGAAGATTAGCTTCAGCCTGCAACACATAGTCATTTTGATAGTAGGCTAATATAACTAATATAGACACTTACGTCATGTGTTACCTTCATTATAAGACTTATATACGGCTTTTCATTTTTTGTGGCTCCAGACAGATTTGTTTTTTGTATTTTTGGTCCAAGATGGCTCTTTCAACGTTCTGGGTTGCCGACCCCTGCCCTATGGGCCGTGGTCAAAATGCCTTGCATACGTCTAATATCTCAAAGTTTTATGGTCATTAGACAAATGGTCACTGGCAAAAACACTATGCCACCACTTGGGTATGATTTTCCGGGAGACTCCCGAAATTGAGCGCCTCTCCCGAAAACCTCCCGGGACAAATTTTCTCGCGAAAAACTCCCGAAATTCAGGCGGACCTGAGTGACGTGTTGACAACACACAACAACAGTGTCTACCTTAAAGCAGTTCGTCTGCCGTAAACAGCAATGTTGTGACACTTTTAAACAGGACAATACTGCCATCTACTGTACATGCATATGTGACCCACCCATAATGTGTCACATTTTTGTGTTGATTTATTTATTTTATTTTGTGGTTTGAATTCGTTTTTGGAGCTGTCATTACACATTTATCAGTATTCACATTGGTCAGTAGGGGGCAGTAGGGCGTTTCTTCCCAATTGAATGCTATCGCCTGCAGACCGGAAGTGTCTTGTCATTCTGATGAGCGCGACCAGTCTGTGAACAATTGAAACGTCCTGTGTGCTTTTTCCTCCTGTATAACAATCAATCTCAATCAATCAATCAATCTTTATTTATATAGCCCTAAATCACAAGTGTCTCAAAGGGCTGCACAAGCCACAACGACATCCTCGGTACAAAGCCCACATACGGGCAAGGAAAAACTCACCCCAGTGGGACGTCGATGTGAATGACTATGAGAAACCTTGGAGAGGACCGCATATGTGGGTAACCCCCCCCCTCTAGGGGAGACCGAAAGCAATGGATGTCGAGTGGGTCTGACATAATATTGTGAGAGTCCAGTCCATAGTGGATCCAACATAATAGTAAGAGTCCAGTCCATAGTGGGGCCAGCAGGACACCATCCCGAGCGGAGACGGGTCAGCAGCGCAGAGATGTTCCCTGCCGATGCACAGGCGAGCGGTCCACCCCGGGTCCCGACTCTGGACAGCCAGCACTTCATCCATGGCCACCGGACCTGTGCCCCCCCCCCTCAAGGAAAAGGGGAGCAGAGGAGAAAAGAAAAGAAACGGCAGATCAACTGGTCTAACAGTAAGAGTATACAAATGAGTTTTAAGATGGGACTTAAATGCTTCTACTGAGGTAGCATCTCTAATTGTTACCGGGAGGGCATTCCATAGTACTGGAGCCCGAATAGAAAACGCTCTATAGCCCGCAGACTTTTTTTGGGCTCTGGGAATCACTAATAAGCCGGAGTTCTTTGAACGCAGATTTCTTCATGATAACAGGTTAGTTTTGGTGAATCAACTCACTGAATAATATCCATGTGATCTTTATAAGTTTAAGTACACATTCTGATGGTGGAGCCTAACTCTAAAGTGTTTGTGAGTTGTAGTTTGTAAATGAACACTGAAATTCAAGTATTTATTTTATTTATATATATATATATATATATATATATAGCTAGAATTCACTGAAAGTCAAGTATTTCTTATATATATATATATATATATATATATATATATATATATATATATATATATATATATATATATATCTTATCCACGCCCCCAACCATGCCCCCCCCCCCCCCCCCGACACCCCCCCCCCCCCCCCCTTACCCCCCACCCCCCACATCCCGAAATCGGAGGTCTCAAGGTTGGCAAGTATGGGTATGCATCATTTAGTAGGCCACAAACATATGTTGTATTCGATTTCACTTGATCATTTTTCAGGAACATAAAGGCTCATCCTGTGCAGGTCTTTCAACACTAATGTGCATCCTGGACAAAACAAAGAGTCATTCCACTTGATTTGCCCTGAGCTTCTTTTTGCTGCTTCACCAGATAACCGAGGAGTTCACTCTGGCAGAAAAACGTTTGCTTTGATTATGATAATCAAGCCTTTCCAGCCAATTTAGCCGCTGTTCCTTCATATTATATTGAACGTTGAAGCCTTGTGGTCAGTAAGCAAAATGAATTAAACAAAAGTTAATCCGTTTTGTATGGTAGAGCAGTCATCCTGGACAAGTGTCCGCAGGAATATTCCAAGTGGAGACGTCCATTATGTACTGTATGTATGAGGCTGTGTGTTACATTAACATGTACTAAGCACTCCAAATATTATGCACATGATATTTGTCACAGATTTTCCTACAGTATGTACCGTATTTTTCGGACTATAAGTCGCGTTTTTTTTCATAGTTTGGCCGGGGGTGCGACTTATACTCAGGAACGACTTATGTTTGAAATGATTAACACATTAGCGTAATAATATTAAAGCTGCAAGCAGCGTGGGTCGGGCCCGCGTATTTGGCAGGTGCTCGTCCTAAGTGTCCCAATACTTTTGTCCAGTTTTAGTAGTACGTGTCCCAATGCTTTTGCCCAGTTTTCGTCATAAGTGTCCCAATGCTTTTGTCAAGTGTTAGTCCCAAGTGTCCCAATATTTTTGTCCAGTTTACGTTCCAAGAGTCCCAATACTTTTGTCCAGTTATAGTCCTAAGTGTCCCAAAACTTTTGTCCAGTATTAGTCCTAAGTGTCCCGATACTTTTGTCAAGTTGCAGTCCTAAGTGTCCCAATACTTTTGTCCAGTGTAAGTGTCCCAATACTTTTGTCCAGTTTTCGTCCTAAGTGTCCCAATACTTTTGTCCAGTGGTATTCCTAAGTGTCCCAATACTTTTGGGCAATGTAAGTGTCCCAATACTTTTGTCCAGTTTTGGTCATAAGTGTCCCAATACTTTTGTCCAGTGGTAGTCATAAGTGTCCCAATACTTTTGTCAAGTTGTAGTCCCAAGTGTCCCAATACTTTTGTCCAGTTTTCGTGCTATGTGTCCCAATACTTTTGTCCAGTGGTAGTCCTAAGTGTCCCAATACTTTTGTCTCCTTTTAGTCCGAATTGTCCCAATACTTTTGTCTAGTGTACCTACCTTGTCTGCATTGTGTGGGCACGTTGGTGCTGCCTGCTTTTAAGCAGCCATCTTGAAAAAACAGCAGCATCAGCGCAGAGGTTCTTTGAAGGGTCATAAAATCAAAACCGGAGCAGGTATCAAAACTCTTTCGCCAACTTTTAATCAGAAGGGTTCAATCTCTCTCCTGTGTTAGTTTGAAGCCGAAACAACAAACGCGCTGAGAGGAGATAATGTTTGAAGAAAGGTGACCGGTTTTTACAAAAATTTTGTTTTGAAGGGGGAATAGCAAACTTCCTGTTGATTTTTGCTGGGGGTTGTCACTTTATGAAATGTAGGTCTAAGTTAGACCTACGGAGAGGATTTTGTTTCATGTCTCTCCGACCTTCCCAGTGGGAGTTACAGGCAGTTTTGTCATTTTTTTCTTCCGAGGAGCAGTTTTTTCTGCGTTTTATTCAAAAATTGCGCTAGAGCGCAATTTTGAGATTTAGGGTTAGGTTTTTTTATAAGATCGCAATTTTTGCCAGTCCTGATGTGTGTGTTCAGTTCGGTGAGTTTTGAAGCGTGTTAAGGGGGTCAAATTACAGCTCAAAGAGGCAAAAGTTACTGTTTTTAGTACTTTTTTGTCTTGAAGGGGGAATTGCCAACTTCCTGTTGATTTTAGCCCGACAATGTACTATTATGAAATGTAGGTCTAAGTCAGACCTACATAGAGGTTTTTGTTTCATGTCTCTCCGACCTTCCTAGTGAGAGTTACAGGGAGTCTAGTTTTTTTTCTTCCTAGGGGGCGCTAGAGCGCAATTTTGAGTTTTGTGGTTCGGTTTTTTTTTAAAAAAAGGCAATTTTCGCAGGTCCTGATGTGTGGGTCAAATATGGTGAGTTTTGAAGCATGTTAAGTGGGTCAAATTACAGTTTAATGTGGCGGCGGAAGAATAAAGAATAAAGAATAAAACCTTACAAATTCAATAGGTCCTTATGTCCCATGGCATAAGGAAAGGGAGTCCTTATACAATGGGCCATGCGGGCCCTAATTATTGATCTCATTCACGTAAGAGACTAGACGTATAAGATTTCATGGGATTTAGCGATTAGGAGTGACAGATTGTTTGGTAAACGTATAGCATGTTCTATATGTTATAGTTATTTGAATGACTCTTACCATAATATGTTACGTTAACATACCAGTTGGTTATTTATGCCTCATATAACGTACACTTATTCAGCCTGTTGTTCACTATTCTTGATTTATTAGGGACCGCAATGTCCCTTTGGGACAGAGGACCCTATTGTAATTGTAAGGTTTTATTATTATTATACCACTTTGAGCTGTAATTTGACCCCCTTAACATGCTTCAAAACTCACCAAATTTGACACACACATCAGGACTGGCGAAAATGACAATCTATTCAAAAAACCAAACCCCAGAACTCAAAATTGCGCTCAAGCGCCCCCTAGGAAAAAACACAGACAAAAATGCCTGTAACTTCAAGTAGGAATGTCGTAGAGACATGAAACAAAAACCTTTATGTAAGTCTCACTTAGACCTAGATTTCATACACTAGAGATGCGCGGTTTGCGGACACAACCGCGGAGTCCGCGGATTATCCGCGGGTCGGGCGGTTGAAATAAAAAAAAAAAAAAGATTTTATCCGCGGGTCGGTTCGGGCGGTTGAAATAAAAAAAAAAATTAGATTTTAAATAGATTCAGGCGGGTGGCAGTTAAACCAATTCTGAAATATATATACATAGTTAAATGTTGTTACCCACATACGAAAAACGAGCAGGCACCTGCAGCATATGCCACAACAGAAGAAGAAGAAAAAAAAGAGATGGCAACGCCGGCAGCAAACGTGGTACGCGACAAACTAAAAAAGGGAATACTAAAGACCAGGGGAAAAAAAAGGCCAGAAAAGTTCAGCGTGGACTCGTTTTTATGAGGTTGTAAATCAGGATGATAGTAATGCTGGCTACGTGATTTGCAAGAGCTGCGACGCTGTTTATGTCTACGACAGTCACAAAACCGGGACATCTAACATGGTGCATCACATTTGTGCAAAACCCCGAATCTCCACAAACACCCTGAGCATGAGCAGTTTCGTCCGCCGTGATCCCAGAAGAGTGCCACAGGATGTTAAAACAAGATAGAACGCAGCTGCCTGCAGCAGTTTGAGTGGCGCGCTCGGGCTTGGAGGTGCGCTCAGCGCGGTTCCCAGATGATTGCGCACTGGTGTGCGTCTGGGCCGTGACAGCGTGGCACGCATTGAATGTCTCTGCGGCATTGGATCAGTCTCCTTTCTTTAACAGGCAAAAGCTTTATAACCTCACTAATGCCTTGCATCGTCTATATTAGATATATAACAACGGGCGGGTGGCGGATGGCGGGCGGGTGCGGTTTTGATTAAATGTTAGTTCGGGTGGATGGCGGATGGTTGACGACTTTTGTGATGCGGTTGCGGATGAAATAATTGCCTATCCGCGCATCTCTATCATACACTGACATCTTTCAGCAAAAATCAACAGGAAGTTGGCAATTCCCCTTTCAAAACAAAAGTTTCGTAAAAACAGTCACTTTTGCCTCTTTGAGCTGTAATTTGACCCCCGTAACATGCTTCAAAACTCACCAAACTGAACACACACATCAGGACTGACGATAATTTCGATCTAATAAAAAAGCAAACCCCAAAACTTAAAATTGCGCTCTAGCGCCCCCTAGGAATAAAACACAGACAAAGTTGCTCCTAGGAAGAAAACACAGACAAAACTGCCTGTAACTTCCAGTAGGAATGTTGTAGAGACATATAACAACAACCTCTATGTAGGTCTCCCTTAGACCTACATTTCATTCATTGACAACCTTTAGCAAAAATCAACAGGACGTTTGCAATTCCCCCTTCAAAATAAAAGTTGGGTTAAAAACAGTCCCTTTTTTTTCAAACATGATCTCCTCTGAGCGCGTTCGTTGTGTCAGCTTCAAACTAGCAAAGGAGAGAGATTGTACCCTTCTGATTAAAAGTTGACGAAAAGAGTTTTAATTACTGCTCCGGTTTGGATTTTATGTGCCGTCAAAGTCGGTCCCGTCCATCGCTGCTTGCAGCTTTAATTTTAAATTGCCTTTCAAATGTCTATTCATGGTGTTGGCTTTTATCAAATACATTTCCCCAAAAAATGAGCCTTATACTCCAGTGCGACTTATATATGTTTTTTTTCCTTCTTTATTATGCATTTTCGGCAGGTGCGACTTATACTCCGAAAAATACGGGAGTCAATACACAGTTTCAAATTATGCACAATATTTCAGTGGTTGTTAAGAACCGAAAATGACCATTTGTAATATTAGGAGGTCACATTTACTAAAAGCAAAATATATTTAAATTTGAACTGGCCGAGTTACATGTTAACGTAGAACCCTTTTATTTGCTATAACCTTGACAATTCTTGCACGCATTGGACTTGTGATTTTTTTTGGGACACTTTCTGTCAAGGTCTGGTATTTGTCTGGACCCCAGGATGCAGAGACGGCAGGCAACGTGCAGGTACGAGGCCTCCTTATAAGGGATAGTGTAGGAAGAACAAAAACAAAGATGTGCTGCAGGGGAAGGGCAAACGAGCTTAGGAAGCATAAAGCATGCAAAGCAAAGATAAGTGCTGGGCTTGCAAGAAAATCATCACAAAACTGAACACTCTCAGCCCCCTCCCCCCCCCACGACTACGTTCCGACCAACAACAACAACCTCATAGTGAAGTTCGTGGACGACCCTACGGTGGTCGGACTTCTCTCAAAGGGGGACGAGGCAGCCTACGGAGAGGAGGTCCGGAAGTTGGCAGAATGGTACTCAGAGAACAACCTTGCTCTGAACACCAAGAAAACCAAGGAAACACAACACTGACCTAGCCCCCTCTCTACATCAAGGGTGAGTGTGTGGAGAGGGTCCACACCATCCGGTCTCTTGGCGTCCTTATCTCTGACAACATCTCCTGGTCAGATAACACTATTGCCATCACTAAGAAGGCTTCCTAAGAGTCCTCAAGAAGTACAACCTGGACTCCAACCTGCTGCTGACCTTTTACCGCTCATCCATTGAGAGCCTGCTGACACACTGCATCACAGCATGGTACGGCAGCTGCACCGCTGCAGACAGGGAGAGGCTCCAGAGAGTGGTAAAGGCAGACATTTACACCTCCCGCTGCCTCAGCAGAGCTACCAACATTATCAAGGACAGCTCCCACCCTGGCTTTGACCTGTTTGACCTGCTGCCCTCAGGAAGGCGCTACAGGGTCATCAGGTCAAATGAGCAAATTGTTGAACAGTTTAAGAAAAACCTTTCTCAACCAGCTATTGCAAGGAATTTAGGGATTTCACCATCTACGGTCCGTAATATCATCAAAGGGTTCAGAGAATCTGGAGAAATCACTGCACGTAAGCAGCTAAGCCCGTGACCTTCGATCCCTCAGGCTGTACTGCATCAACAAGCGACATCAGTGTGTAAAGGATATCACCACATGGGCTCAGGAACACTTCAGAAACCCACTGTCAGTAACTACGGTTGGTCGCTACATCTGTAAGTGCAAGTTAAAACTCTCCTATGCAAGGCGAAAACCGTTTATCAACAACACCCAGGAACGCCGTCTGCTTCGCTGGGCCTGAGCTCATCTAAGATGGACTGATACAAAGTGGAAACGTGTTCTGTGGTCTGACGAGTCCACATTTCAAATTGTTTTTGGAAACTGTGGACGTCGTGTCCTCCGGACCAAAGAGGAAAAGAACCATCCGGATTGTTATAGGCGCAAAGTGTAAAAGCCAGCATCTGTGATGGTATGGGGGTGTATTAGTGCCCAAGACATGGGTAACTTACACATCTGTGAAGGCACCATTAATGCTGAAAGGTACATACAGGTTTTGGAGCAACATATGTTGCCATCCAAGCAACGTTACCATGGACGCCCCTGCTTATTTCAGCAAGACAATGCCAAGCCACGTGTTACATCAACGTGGCTTCGTAGTAAAAGAGTGCGGGTACTAGACTGGCCTGCCTGTAGTCCAGACCTGTCTCCCATTGAAAATGTGTGGCGCATTATGAAGCCTAAAATAGCACAACGGAGACCCCCGGACTGTTGAACAACTTAAGCTGTACATCAAGCAAGAATGGGAAAGAATTCCACCTGAGAAGCTTCAAAAATGTGTCTCCTCAGTTCCCAAACGTCTACTGAGTGTTGTTGAAAGGAAAGGCCATGTAACACAGTGGTGAACATGCCCTTTCCCAACTACTTTGTCACGTGTTGCAGCCATGAAATTCTAAGTTAATTATTATTTGCAGAAAAAAAATTAAGTTTATGAGTTTGAACATCAAATATGTTGTCTTTGTAGCATATTCAATTGAATATGGGTTGAAAATGACTTGCAAATCATTGTATTCCGTTTATATTTACATTTAACACAATTTCCCAACTCATATGGAAACGGGGTTTGTATATGTATATAGTATAATATTTAATATTTAAACAACAAATTCAGAACATTCGTTCTCAGGACTGGACTGCGCACCTCACCTCCTTTTGCACTATTTTTCTTTTCTTTCCTTCCTATGTTTTGCATATTTGTCACACTGATACTGGAGTTGCTTTTAATCTCGTTGTACTTTTGTACAGTGACAGTAAAAGGCATTCTATTCTGAGCCACGCTGGGTTTAAATCCTTGTCGGGATGTGCCAGTAATGTTTACAAAAATATGTTTCAACAACAACATATTTTTAAATAATAAACTATTTATTTTCCATGAATTGATTTTATTACAAACATGCATCCCATTGGATTCCAGTTTGGTTAAAAAAGTATACAAATTAATTCACACAAAAAAGTGGGGGCCCCAATTAGGCCCAGGGACGGCCTGGGCTCTCCTAATCTGATTGTCTGACAGAAAATGTTTATATTTATTTATCTCTGCGAACCTGTCTGGGCTCTAAATTAGCCAAACATGTCTTCACAGTATGATGATCATACTTGCAGCGCCCCTCTAATGCTGTCAACATAAGCACTTATTTTGTAGTTGTGGACCTAAAAAATGATGTCTGCATGTAAAATTCCCCCCAAAATACACACCATAGGGATTTTATGCTTATTTTCTAACGAGTTTCAGGATATTTTGGAACGGGCCTGCAGACGCCTGGAGGCAATTTGATATTGAGTAGTATGTGTTTTGGTGGCCTTATTGTCCCAAACCCTTCATCCATCCATTTTCTACCGCTTGTCCCTTTCTGGGGTCACGGGAAGTTGCTGGAGCCTATCTCAGCTACAATCGGGCGGAAGGCGGGGTACACCCTGGACAAGTCGCCATCTCATCGCAGGGCCAACACAGATAGACAGACAACATTCACACACTAGGGACCATTTAGTGTTGCCAATCAACCTATCCCCAGGTGCATGTCTTTGGAGGTGGGAGGGGCCTATCCCCAGGTGCATGTCTTTGGAGGTGGGAGGGGCCTATCCCCAGGTGCATGTCTTTGGAGGTGGGAGAAAGCCGGAGTACCCGGAGGGAACCCACGCAGTCACGGGGAGAACATGCAAACTCCATACAGAAAGATCCCGAGCCCGGGATTGAACTCAGGACTACTCAGGACCTTCGTATTGTGAGGCAGACGCACTAACCCCTCCGCCACCGTGCTGCCCTTGTCCCAAACCATCTGCTCAAAATATGTTTGGCAGATGCATTGTTGCAGGTTGTAGCAATACAACTAAAGAAGTGGTCAGAGTTTGGTTGCAGTTTGAATTAAAAAAAAAGTGAAAGACTCAAGGCAAATGTGACCCTGAAAATCAGAAGCACCCTTGAGTGGAGAAAGACTGAATGGAGAAAGAATAGTAGACCTGGCACTCATGAAATTAAAAAAATAAAAAATAAAATAAAACATTTAAGCCGCTAGTATTTACGTTCTCTTTTACTGATTTTTTCCTTAAGCATCTTGAGGAAAGGCCAACAGAGCACATTGATCTGCAGCTGCACTGCCCTGAACCCAAGCTTGGTCAGGACTTGCCTCTGCCTCAATCAATCAATCAATGTTTATTTATATAGCCCGAAATCACAAGTCTCTCAAAGGGCTGCACAAGCCACAACGACATCCTCAGTACAGAGCCCACATAAGGGCAAGGAAAAACTCACCCCAGTGCGACGTCGATGAGAATGACTATGAGAAACCTTGGAGAGGACCGCATATGTGGGTAACACCCCCCCCCCCCCCCCCCCCTTAGGGGAGACCGGATGCAATGGATGTCGAGTGGGTCGACAGTCCATAGTGGATCTAACATAATAGTGAGAGTCCAGTCCATAGTGGATCTAACATAATAGTGAGAGTCCAGTCCATAGTGGATCTAACATAATAGTGTGAGAGTCCAGTCCATAGTGGATCTAACATAATAGTGAGAGTCCAGTCCATAGTGGATCTAACATAATAGTGTGAGAGTCCAGTCCATAGTGGATCTAACATAATAGTGAGAGTCCAGTCCATAGTGGATCTAACATAATAGTGAGAGTCCAGTCCATAGTGGATCTAACATAATAGTGAGAGTCCAGTCCATAGTGGATCTAACATAATAGTGAGAGTCCAGTCCATAGTGGATCCAACATAATAGTGAGAGTCCAGTCCATAGTGGATCTAACATAATAGTAAGAGTCCAGTCCATAGTGGATCTAACATAATAGTGAGAGTCCAGTCCATAGTGGATCTAACATAATAGTGAGAGTCCAGTCCATAGTGGATCTAACATAATAGTGAGAGTCCAGTCCATAGTGGATCTAACATAATAGTGAGAGTCCAGTCCATAGTGGATCTAACATAATAGTGAAAGTCCAGTCCATAGTGGATCTAACATAATAGTGAGAGTCCAGTCCCTAGTGGATCTGACATAATAGTGTGAGAGTCCAGTCCATAGTGGATCTAACATAATAGTGAGAGTCCAGTCCATAGTGGATCCAACATAATAGTGAGAGTCCAGTCCATAGTGGATCTAACATAATAGTGAGAGTCCAGTCCATAGTGGATCTAACATGATATTGTGAGAGTCCAGTCCATAGTGGATCTAACATAATAGTGGGAGTCCAGTCCATAGTGGATCTAACATAATAGTGTGAGAGTCCAGTCCATAGTGGATCTAACATAATAGTGAGAGTCCAGTCCATAGTGGATCTAACATAATAGTGAAAGTCCAGTCCATAGTGGATCTAACATGATATTGTGAGAGTCCAGTCCATAGTGGATCTAACATAATAGTGTGAGAGTCCAGTCCATAGTGGATCTAACATAATAGTAAGAGTCCAGTCCATAGTGGATCTAACATAATAGTGAGAGTCCAGTCCATAGTGGATCTAACATAATAGTGAGAGTCCAGTCCATAGTGGATCTAACATAATAGTGAGAGTCTAGTCCATAGTGGATCTAACATAATAGTGAGAGTCCAGTCCATAGTGGATCTAACATAATAGTGAAAGTCCAGTCCATAGTGGATCTAACATGATATTGTGAGAGTCCAGTCCATAATGGATCTAACATAATAGTGAGAGTCCAGTCCATAGTGGATCTAACATAATAGTGAGAGTCCAGTCCATAGTGGATCTAACATAATAGTGAGAGTCCAGTCCATAGTGGATCTAACACAATAGTGAAAGTCCAGTCCATAGTGGATCCAACATAATAGTGAAAGTCCAGTCCATAGTGGATCTAACATAATAGTGAGAGTCCAGTTCATAGTGAATCTAGCATAATAGTGAGAGTCCAGTCCATAGTGGATCTAACATAATAGTGAGAGTCCAGTCCATAGTGGATCTAACATAATAGTGAGAGTCCAGTCCATAGTGGATCTAACATAATAGTGAGAGTCCAGTCCATAGTGGATCTAACATAATAGTGAGAGTCCAGTCCATAGTGGATCCAACATTATAGTGAGAGTCCAGTCCATAGTGGATCTAACATAATAGTGAGAGTCCAGTCCATAGTGGATCTAACATAATAGTGAGAGTCCAGTCCATAGTGGATCTAACATAATAGTGAAAGTCCAGTCCATAGTGGATCTAACATAATAGTGAGAGTCCAGTCCATAGTGGATCTAACATGATATTGTGAGAGTCCAGTCCACAGTGGATCCAACATAATAGTGAGAGTCCAGTCCATAGTGGATCTAACACAATAGTGAAAGTCCAGTCCATAGTGGATCTAACATAATAGTGAGAGTCCAGTCCATAGTGGATCCAACATAATAGTGAGAGTCCAGTCCATAGTGGATCTAACACAATAGTGAAAGTCCAGTCCATAGTGGATCTAACATAATAGTGAGAGTCCATAGGACCCTGAGGAACTCCGCACGTTACCTTAACATAGTCCGAGGTCACATTGTTATGGGAGACGCACTGCATCCTGTCAGTAAGATAAGAGTTAAACCACGACAAGGCTAAGTCTGACATACCAATACGTGTTTTGATACGCTCTAATAAAATATTATGATCAACGGTATGGAAAGCAGCGCTAAGATCAAGAAGCAGCAACATAGATGACATCCATCGTTAGCAGTAGATCATTAGTCATTTTTGCGAGGGCTGTCTCCGTAGAGTGATTTTCCCTGAAACCGGATTGAAAAGGTTCACAGAGATTGTTAGACACTAAGTGTTCATTTAGCTGCTGTGCGACAATTTTGGCTTCAGGCTTGAAACAATGCGATTAAAGTCCGCGATTGGAGCTAATTTGCTTTCCTCAGCTTCTTCGTTGGGAGAATCCGAATGCAAAATGTGCTCCAGTTCTGTAGATGACGTCACACCAAAAGGAAGTGACATATTGAGTCTGGCGATGGAAAGCTGGCATTCCAAGTAGTTAGTTATCCACCTAATACTCAAAACTAATTGATATTTGGGGAAATGACTACCAGATTATTTTTTTTAAAAGCAAAAAATACATATACCGTATTTTCCGCACTATAAGGCGCACCTAAAAACCACAATTTTTCTCAAAAGCTGACAGTGCGCCTAATAACCCGGTGCGCTTTATTACGATTCATTTTCATAAAGTTTCGGTCTCGCAACTTCGGTAAACAGCCGCCATCTTTTTTCCCGGTAGAACAGGAAGCGCTTCTTCTTCTACGCAAGCAACCGCCAAGGAAAGCACCCGCCCCCATAGAACAGGAAGCGCTTCACCCGCCCCCGGAAGAAGAAGAAAAAACGCGCGGATATCACCGTACGTTTCATTTCCTGTTTACATCTGTAAAGACCACAAAATGGCTCCTACAAAGGACAAGGATCCGGTTCATAAAAAGACGCAATCTCTCCATCCGCACACGGATTACTACCGTATTTCACAGCAACTGATATTCCTGTGAACTGCACTGTGGAACGGGAGCACGTACGGTGAATATTCGCACCACAGAGAATGAGAAGTCATCCTTCACTGTGGTTCTAGCTTGCCATGCTAACTTCCACCCAGGGTGATATTCAAAAGGAAGACCTTGCCAAAAGAGACCTTTCCAGCCGGCGTCATCATAAAAGCTAACTCGAAGGGATGGATGGATGAAGAAAAGATGAGCGAGTGGTTAAGGGAAGTTTACGCGAAGAGGCCAGGTGGCTTTTTTCACACAGCTCCGAAGGCGAACACACCTTCACTAAGACGGGCAGATAGCGCCGGTCGACATACGCCAACATCTGCCAGTGGATCGTAAATGCCTGGGCAGATAGTTTCGGTCACAACTGTGGTCCGAGCTTTCCGGAAGGCAGGATTCACAGAACTGCTGCACAACAACAGCGACACTGAATCCGATGACTTCGACGAGGCGGAGCCGGCCATTTTTGGATCCCACGCTTGCGCAACTTTTCAATTCGGACACCGAAGACGAAGAATTCGAAGGATTTACGAATGAAGAATAACTTCAGAAGGTGAGCGCTATGTTTATTTTGTGTGTTGTGACATTAACGTTCGAGCAACATTATGTTGCTATTGCTCTACACCATTTTGAATTTTACTATGTTTGTGATTGCACATTTGCGTACATTTTGGGACAGAGTTGTTAGAACGCTGGTTTTCAATATATTATTAAAGTTTGACTGAACTATCTGACTGTTTTTTTGACATTCACTTTAGCGCAGCGTTTTTTTGACATTCACTTTAGCGCAGCGTAGGCGCGGCTTTTAGTCCGGGGCGGCTTATTGGTGGACAAAATTATGAAATATGTAATTCATAGAAGGTGCGGCTAATAATCCGGTGCGCCTTATAGTGCGGAAAATACGGTAGATAAAACATTTTCGGTCATCACTTCCTGTACACTGACATTTTTTGTCACATTCTGTTCATATCATGTACACATTTCCAAAAGCTTTGACAATTAGCGGCACTTCTGAGTTTTTTTATTTTCACAATTGTGCCAGTCAGAGCTGTGTCAACCGGTCTTAGAGATCACATTGTGGGATCAGAAATGCTTTAAACTCTCACAGTCTTGCTGTATAGCTTGGGGTTGCTAAGCAGCCACTTTGAGCTAAATGGTGAATGGATCATATTTGTACGGAGCTTTTCTATCCTCAAGGTACACTAGCTACCAGTGACGTGCAGTCACTAGAGGCAGGTGAGGCCCTGCCTCACCTGCCTCTAGTGACTGCACATGGAAAGAGAAAAAATGTAAAAAGAAAACATTTTTATTAAATTGTTATATGTATCCAGTGATTATACTATAAAGTTATTTTCCATTTAACTTCACCAGTTTTAGATTATTTTTATTCAAAATCGCTGAATTTTCACATTTGCCGTTCAAATACTGAGAAGAGACGGTGCGGTGAACAGCAGCCAGTTGAGGCACGCCACTCAGTGCCTCAACATGGATTGCGCAATGACTCGGCTAACTGCTGGCCTGCTGTGCAGTGAGACCGTATTGCTATATGAATTATATTATACATTTCCATAGTTTAATTAGCTGAGGTATATAATGTACAGTGTATTTTGTCAACAACTGTATGTGTGTAACGTATTTCTTGTGCTGAGCGATCATAAAACTGCTGCAAAAGACGCACTGGCTGAGGCTCGCAGTAATCCCGCCTCCTGCACCCTTGCCGTAGAATGCACCCCCTGACGGGAGTGTTATATCAACTAAAGCTCACACTTAAATTTTCCACGTGCAAGATTGAATCTATTTAAAAAAGTTATTTAATAAGAAGCCAAAAAGTGCAAAAACAATAATGTTGGTGTTGGAGGAGTTGTGAATGACTGCAGGGCCACAACATTAGGTACACCTGCAGACTGCAGGTGTACCTAATTCACAACTCCTCCAACACGAACATTATTGTTTTTGCACTTTTTGGCTTCTTATTAAATAACTTTTGTAACCTATTTTCATGGGCTTTCCTCTTTGTGATGTTAAGTTCCTGTTATGCGCTGTTATACAGTATATGCCTTGAGCTCTTATTTTGAAGGCGCTAAGAGCGGAAGTGATGACACGTTGGAGTGGAGCGGAAGTTTTTGAAAGAAGGTAAATAAAGTGGTCCTCGTGTAAACTGGAGCCTCCGTGTTTGTTATTTTGTAGTTTCATACAGTATAGGCGACATTTATAAACCCTCGGTTACACTTTTTTAAATAGATTCAACCTTGCACGTGGAAAGTTGAAGTGAGGGCTTTAGTTGATATAACACTCCCGTCAGGGGTTGCATTAATCCAGCACAACAGCGGCGAATGGTCTTCATTTATAAGTAAAGGTAAGACCATAATAACGTTTTTTTTAATTAAATGTGCTTTTTTGTGTACTACAGTTTGTATGTGTAAAGTTAAAGTTAAGTTAAAGTACCAATGATTGTCACACACACACTAGGTGTAATGAAATTTGTCCTCTGCATTTGACCCATCCCCTTGATCACCAACTGGGGGGTGAGGGGAGCAGTGGGCAGGGTGATTTAACCCCCAATTCCAACCCTTGATGCTGAGTGCCAAGCAGGGAAGAATGCTGGTATGAGCTTTTAAACATAACCCGTTAATTTCTGCCAATCAAATGGTGAATAAGATACTCTTTAGGGTTCATATGTTTGTAAATCTGACTGTGATGAAGTCAGTGCCTCACCAGCCATCAACCTCACCGCACATCACTGCTAGCTACACTAACTTCATCCTTTCCACTTTCACCCATTCACAGGAGCTGCCATGCAAGGCCCTAAATGCCACCCATCAGGAACAAGGGTAAAGTGTCTTGCTGAATTATGGCAGAGGCCTGGGAATCGAACCAGGAACCCATCAGCTTGCAACTACTTCAATCAGAAGACTTTATCAGCGAAGGGGGATTTGTTCTGCAGCAAGTCTTTAATTGTGATGAGACTGAAAAAGATGCCACAGCTAACCTTTATCATAGCGAAGGAGAAGGCACTACCGAGACACAAGCCGATGAAGGATTGCGTCACACTGCTAGTTTGCATTAACGCTAGCGGTGACTACATGAAGCCACTGCTCGTTTATCACTACAAAACCCAAAGTGTTCAACAATGCCACAAATATTTGCAGACAAAAGGTAAAATCATTTGTTTTTTTTGTTTTTGGAACGCCTGTGCATGTGCGTGTGTGTGTGTGTGTGTGTGTGTGTGTGTGTGTGTGTGTGTGTGTGTGTGTGTGTGTGTGTGTTGACATTTAAGCTTGTTGTTGTGTTGTTTGGATACAAAATATTGTCGAGCCACTACCCACTTGTTATGTTGATTTGATGTGCATACTGTAGATATATATATATATATATATATATATATATATATATATATATATATATATATATATATATATATATATATATGTCTTAATTAGATTATCCAAAAAATAGTGCTCGATACCGTGGTAGAGCGCAATATATGTATGTGTGGGAAAAAAATCACAAGACTACTTCATCTCTACAGGACTGTTTCATGAGGGGTTCCCTCAATCATCAGGAGATTTTAATAGATTTTAACATACCATGGTTTATATAGGGCACAGAACGGGTAGGTACAGGCAGGCGTAGGGGCGTGGTGATTGGCTCATGTGTTACCTAGGAGGTGTTTCGGTCTACTACTATAGAACTCAGCAAGCACATTTGGAACCTCAAAGACACTAATGTTGAATATTCAATAACATGGCAAATTCTTGCATCCAGCACACCTTACAACAGTGGTAATAAAAGATGCAACCTATGCTTAAAAGAGAAACTGTTTATTATATACCGCCCAGACCTATAACATTTGCCATGTTATTGAATATTCAACATTATTGTCTTTGAGGTTCCAAATGTGCTTGCTGAGTTCTATAGTAGCCTGCGTAATACTACAGAACTCAACAAGCACATTTGGAACCTCAAAGACAATAATGTTGAATATTCAATAACATGGCAAATTCTTGCATCCAGCACACCTTACAACAGTGGTAATAAAAGATGCAACCTATGCTTGAAAGAGAAACTCAGTGGCCTAGTGGTTAGAGTGTCCGTCCTGAGATCGGTAGGTTGGGAGTTCAAATCCCGGCCGAGTCATACCAAAGACTATAAAAAAAAATGGGACCCATTACCTCCCTGCTTGGCACTCAGCATCAAGGGTTGGAATTGGGGGTTAAATCACCAAAATGATTCCTGGGCGCAGCCACCGCTGCTGCCCACTGCTCCCCTCACCTCCCAGGGGGTGATCAAGGGTGATGGGTCAAATGCAGAGAATAATTTCGCCACACCTAGTGTGTGTGTGACAATCATTGGTACTTTAACTTTAACTTTTAACTTTAAAAGAGAAACTGTTTAATATATACCGCCCAGACCTGTCATCCCTCAACAAGCGCAGCGAAATTGTATCAGCATGCAGTCACAGACGGAAACACCTCCTAGGTAACACATGAGCCAATCACCACGCCCCTACGCCTGCCTGTACCTACCTGTTCTGTGCCTTATATAAACCATGGTATGTGAATGCTTCTATTAAAATCTCCTGATGATTGAGGGAACCCCTCATGAAACAGGCCTGTAGAGATGAAGTAGTCTTGTGATTTTCTTCCCACACATACAGATATATATATATATATATATATACAGGTAAAAGCCAGTATATTAGATTATTTTGAAAAACTTGATTTATTTCAGTAATTGCATTCAAAAGGTGTAACTTGTACATTACATTTATTCATTGCACACAGACTGATGCATTCAAATGTTTATTTCATTTAATTTTGATGATTTGAAGTGGCAACAAATGAAAATCCAAAATTCCGTGTGTCACAAAATTAGAATATTACTTAAGGCTAATACAAAAAAAGGATTTTTAGAAATGTTGGCCAACTGAAAAGTATGAAAATGAAAAATATGAGCATGTACAATACTCAATACTTGGTTGGAGCTCCTTTTGCCTCAATTACTGCGTTAATGCGGCGTGGCATGGAGTCGATGAGTTTCTGGCACTGCTCAGGTGTTATGAGAGCCCAGGTTGCTCTGATAGTGGCCTTCAACTCTTCTGCGTTTTTGGGTCTGGCATTCTGCATCTTCCTTTTCACAATACCCCACAGATTTTCTATGGGGCTAAGGTCAGGGGAGTTGGCGGGCCAATTTAGAACAGAAATACCATGGTCCGTAAACCAGGCACGGGTAGATTTTGCGCTGTGTGCAGGCGCCAAGTCCTGTTGGAACTTGAAATCTCCATCTCCATAGAGCAGGTCAGCAGCAGGAAGCATGAAGTGCTCTAAAACTTGCTGGTAGACGGCTGCGTTGACCCTGGATCTCAGGAAACAGAGTGGACCGACACCAGCAGATGACATGGCACCCCAAACCATCACTGATGGTGGAAACTTTACACTAGACTTCAGGCAACGTGGATCCTGTGCCTCTCCTGTCTTCCTCCAGACTCTGGGACCTCGATTTCCAAAGGAAATGCAAAATTTGCTTTCGTCAGAAAACATGACTTTGGACCACTCAGCAGCAGTCCAGCTGGTGTCGGTCCACTCTGTTTCCTGAGATCCAGGGTCAGCGCAGCCGTCTACCAGCAAGTTTTAGAGCACTTCATGCTTCCTGCTGCTGAATCATCAAAATTAAATGAAATAAACATTTGAATGCATCAGTCTGTGTGCAATGAATAAATATAATGTACAAGTTACACCTTTTGAATGCAATTACTGAAATAAATCAAGTTTTTCAAAATATTCTAATTTACTGGCTTTTACCTGTGTATATATATATATATATATATATATATATATATATATATATATATATATATATATATATATATATATATATATATATATATACGTACAAACATATATTTCCATATATAATCGCTGATAAATATACATTTTTGTCATTAATTGTCATGTTCTGTGGTCTGGATTATGTTTTGTTATTTTTCTGCTAGTTTTGGACTCCATTAGTTCCTGTTTTTGTGCACCCTGGTTTGTTTTAGTTTACACGACAACTCATTAGTTTCACCTGCCTCATTTGTTTGGACTCACGCACCTGTTGTTAATCATGACATTATTAATTAAGCCTGTAGTTGCCAGGTCGTCGGCCTGGCGACATTGCTCATTTCATGCTCTGTACTGATTCTTTCCATGCCATAGTTTCATGCCATAGTTTCATGCCATAGTTCCATGCCTTGCCACAGTAAGTTTTTGTTTATTCAAGCCACAGTCTAGTGAGTTTTTTATGTCCTAAGTTTTTTTTTGCTTTTGCTTTCATGTGCGTTGGGCACGCTCGCCTTCGGGTTGTTTTTTGTTCCTTAGCCAAGTCGTGCCTCCGCTGTGAGCGCCTTTTGTTTGTACTTTTTTTAGTCAAAATAAAATCATGTATTTATCTGCAAGCCTTGTCCGGTCCTGCCCGATTGCATCCCGGGAAAACAATCCTCGCAGTAAATTGCGAAAAGATCCACGTTCTGACATTAAAAAGTGTCCCTACTGTAAGTATTCCTTAATAATCCATTATAATAATTATGGATATGCAATATTGCTTATATATTGCTTGCAAAAGCCTTTATTCTCCACTACTGAGTAGAGCATCAGGTCAAGGCACATCATTTTTCTTGTGTTTGTCAGTTGCTTTGCAGTGGAGTGGTTGGGTGGATGAGCCTGTTTTGCATTAAATGCAGATATTATAGGTGATTGAAACTGACTTGCAGGGGCAGAACATGGCTGTGATGATGAATTGGTGATGGGGGGGCTATTTGTGCTCGTGATGGGGTTGGCAGAGAGGATGGAGAGGATGCTTTAAATGCATGTGATTATGCACAGCAGATGTTAACAGATGTTTGATATCTCTACCCCCCCCCCCCCAGCCCCATCTCCCGAATTCTGAGGTCTCAAGGTTGGCAAGTATGATATATATATATCAGTGGCGTGCGGTGTGGTTGATGGCTGGTGAGGCACTGACTTCATCACAGTCAGATTTACAAACATATGAACCCTAAAGAGTATCTTATTCACCATTTGATTGGCAGCAGTTAACGGGTTATGTTTAAAAGCTCATACCAGCATTCTTCCCTGCTTGGCACTCAGCATCAAGGCTTGGAATTGGGGGTTAAATCACCAAAAATTATTCCCGGGCGCGGCGCCGCTGCTGCCCACTGCTCCCCTCACCTCCCAGGGGGTGATCAAGGGGATGGGTCAAATGCAGAGGACAAATTTCACCACACCTAGTGTGTGTGTGACAATCATTGGTACTTTAACTTAACTTTAACTTTACACATACAAACTGTAGCACACAAAAAAAGCACATTTAATAAAAAAAAAAAGTTATTATGGTCTTACCTTTACTTATAAATGAAGTCCATGCACCGCTGTTGAGCTGGATTAATGCACCCCCGCCGTAGAATGCACCCCCTGACGGGAGTGTTGTATCAACTAAAGCCCACACTTAAACTTTCCACGTGCAAGATTGAATCTATTTAAAAAAGTTATTTAATAAAAAGCCAAAAAGTGCACAAACAATAATGTTCGTGTTGGAGGAGTTGTGAATGAATGAAATATGAAATCCGTGCTGCAGTCTGCAGGTGTACCTAATGTTGTGGCCCTGCAGACATTCACAACTCCTCCAACACGAACATTATTGTTTCTGCACTTTTTGGCATCTTATTAAATAACTTTTCTAAATAGTGTAACCGAGGGTTTATAAATGTCGTCTGTACTGTATGAAGCTACAAAATAACAAACACGGAGGCTCCAGTTTACACGAGGACCACTTTATTTACCTTCTTTCAAAAACCTCCGCTCCACTCCAACGTGTCATCACTTCCGCTCTTAGCGCCTTCAAAATAAGAGCGCAAGGCATATACTGTATAACAGCGTATAACAGGAACTTAACATCACAAAGAGGAAAGCCCATACAAATAGGTTACAATAGATTCAATCTTGCACGTGGAAAGTTTAAGTGTGGGCTTTAGTTGATATAACACTCCCGTCAGAGGGTGCATTCTACTGCGGGGGTGCATTAACCGGCACAAGGAGGCGGGATTACTGCGAGCCTCAGCCAGTGGGTCTTCGCAGCAGTTTTATGATCGCTCAGCACAAGAAATACGTTACACACATACAGTTGTTGACAAATTACACTGTACATTATATACCTCAGCTAACTAAACTATGGAAATGTATAATATAATTCATATAGCAATACAGTCTCACTGCACAGCAGGCCAGCAGTTAGCCGAGTCATTGCGCAATCCATGTTGAGGCACTGAGTGACGTGCTTCAACTAGCTGCTGATCACCGCACCGTCTCTTCTCAGTATTTGAACGGCAAATGTGAAAATTCAGCGATTTTGAATAAAAATAATCTAAAACTGGTGAAGTTAAATGGAAAATAACTTTATAGTATAATCACTGAATACATATAACAATTTCAATATATTTTTTTCTTTTTACATTTTTTTTCTTTCCATGATGGCAGGTGAGGCCCCGCCTCACCTGCCTCCAGTGACTGCACGTCACTGATATATATATATATATATATATATATATATATATATATATATTAGAGATGCGCGGTTTGCGGGCACAACCGCGGAGTCCGCGGATTATCCGCGGATCGGGCGGATGAAATTTAAAAAAATTAGATTTTATCCGCGGGTCGGGTCGGGCGGTTGAAATAAAAAAAAATTAGATTTTAAATAGATTCAGGCGGGTGGCAGTTAAACCAATTGGGAAATATATATACATAGTTAAATGTTGTTACCCACATACGAAAAATGAGCAGGCACCTGCAGTATATGCCACAACAGAAGAAAAAAAAAAGAGAGATGGACACTTTTACGGAGCGGAGAAGGGACGCCTCGCCGGGGTCCGGGACCGAGGCCCCTTCCCCCGAGAGGGCCCCACCGGGAGCCGTAGCTGAGGCGATCCGCGAGAAGGGCCCGACGCACGTCCAGGGTCACCACCGCGCCCACCGCACCGACACCCCGCCTCGTCCGCCTTCGTCACGCGCAGCAGGTAAGCAGCTTACCTGCCCGCCACCCCCGTGGCCGGGGGCTCGTAACAGGGGTCACTCCGCGCGCTCCGCCCGCGCAGCTTACCTGCCCGCCACCCCCGTTGCCGGGGGCGCGTAACAGGGGTCACTCCGCGCGCAGTGCGCTCACGAAAGGGGTGGGGCTCACCCTGGTTGATATAGACAGCAGGACGGTGGCCATGGAAGTTGCAACCCGCTAAGGAGTGTGTAACAACCCACCTGCCGAATCAACTAGCCCTGAAAATGGATGGCGCTGGAGCGTCGGGTCCATACCCGGCCGTCGCCGGCAGCGAGACGCGCTTGGAGGTGCGCTCAGCGCGGCTCCCATATGATTGCGCACTGGTGTGCGTCTGGGTCGTGACAGCGTGGCACGCGAATGTCTGTGCTGCATTGGATCAGTCTCCTTTCTTTAACAGGCAAAAGCTTTATAACCTCACTAATGCCTTGCATCGTCTATATTAGATGTATAACAACGGGCGGGTGCGGTTCTGATTAAATGTTAGACGGGTGGATGGCGGATGGTTGACGACTTTCTGATGCGGTTACGGATGAAATAATTGCCTATCCGCGCATCTCTAATATATACAGGTAAAAGCCAGTAAATTAGAATATTTTGAAAAACTTGATTTATTTCAGTAATTGCATTCAAAAGGTGTAACTTGTACACAGGGCCGGCCCGTGGCATAGGCCGTATAGGCAAATGCTAAGGGCGCCGTCCATCAGGGGGCGCCACGCCAGTGCCACAAATGTTGGAGAAAAAAGAAAAAAAGAAAAAAAAGTTGGTATTATTATTTCTAAATACAAAAAATAATCCCACGTTAATTAAAATGCAAAGTAAAGCCTATTTAATAGAAATATTATTTGTTACAACATTACGCCCCCCCTCCCTCGCACGGTGCGCCCCCTCCCTTCCCGTATCATGACTCTTTTTGGACGTCACCACATCAAAAAATCAACACAAGATGTCAAAACGGCCAAAACTGTCAGGTGCCCAAGGAAGAAAAAAGAGAAAAGAAGAGGAGTAGAAACGAGAAAAGACAGAGGTAGCAGGTAGGTAACGTTAGCCTACATGAAATTATTTGTCTGTTACAGAATGTGATAGTAACCTGGCTTTTTAGCATTAAGCTAATGTTACATGATTCGGCAATTGCTAATCAATACATAGCTAGTTCTGTTTTAACGTCGGGTTAATATTGTGGAGGGGGCTAAATTGTTATGGAAAATAATAATGTAACGTTAGGTAATTACAGTACTCCCACCTTACATTCCTCAGGGACATTTGTATTAGATCTTTTAAGCAGGTGTTTTTTGTTTACATTGTTATTGCCTTCTGGTTAGCTAATGTTTGCCCTGCAGGTAATAGTCACTTTTCCACCCCTTTATATATTAGGTATAGTTGTAAGTAAAAAAAAAAGAAGGTCAAAGACAAAGCTATTCGGTTTCTTGTGAGTATATACACTTCACTGCCGATGTGGGGGGGCACCACCTAAAATCT
Organism: Nerophis lumbriciformis; assembly: GCF_033978685.3. Classification (NCBI taxonomy): domain Eukaryota; kingdom Metazoa; phylum Chordata; class Actinopteri; order Syngnathiformes; family Syngnathidae; genus Nerophis; species Nerophis lumbriciformis. Next base: position 49,619,636 of record NC_084557.2, read on the forward strand.
TGCCTAGGGCGCCAGATTGGTTAGGGCCGGGCCTGCTTGTACATTATATTTATTCATTGCACACAGACTGATGCATTCAAATGTTTATTTCATTTAATTTTGATGATTTGAAGTGGCAACAAATGAAAATCCAAAATTCCGTGTGTCACAAAATTAGAATATTACTTAAGGCTAATACAAAAAAGGGATTTTTAGAAATGTTGGCCAACTGAAAAGTATGAAAATGAAAAATATGAGCATGTACAATACTCAATACTTGGTTGGAGCTCCTTTTGCCTCAATTACTGCGTTAATGCGGCGTGGCATGGAGTCGATGAGTTTCTGGCACTGCTCAGGTGTTATGAGAGCCCAGGTTGCTCTGATAGTGGCCTTCAACTCTTCTGCGTTTTTGGGTCTGGCATTCTGCATCTTCCTTTTCACAATACCCCACAGATTTTCTATGGGGCTAAGGTCAGGGGAGTTGGCGGGCCAATTTAGAACAGAAATACCATGGTCCGTAAACCAGGCACAGGTAGATTTTGCGCTGTGTGCAGGCGCCAAGTCCTGTTGGAACTTGAAATCTCCATCTCCATAGAGCAGGTCAGCAGCAGGAAGCATGAAGTGCTCTAAAACTTGCTGGTAGACGGCTGCGTTGACCCTGGATCTCAGGAAACAGAGTGGACCGACACCAGCAGATGACATGGCACCCCAAACCATCACTGATGGTGGAAACTTTACACTAGACTTCAGGCAACGTGGATCCTGTGCCTCTCCTGTCTTCCTCCAGACTCTGGGACCTCGATTTCCAAAGGAAATGCAAAATTTGCATGGTTGGGTGATGGTTTGGGGTGCCATGTCATCTGCTGGTGTCGGTCCACTCTGTTTCCTGAGATCCAGGGTCAACGCAGCCGTCTACCAGCAAGTTTTAGAGCACTTCATGCTTCCTGCTGCTGACCTGCTCTATGGAGATGGAGATTTCAAGTTCCAACAGGACTTGGCGCCTGCACACAGCGCAAAATCTACCTGTGCCTGGTTTACGGACCATGGTATTTCTGTTCTAAATTGGCCCGCCAACTCCCCTGACCTTAGCCCCATAGAAAATCTGTGGGGTATTGTGAAAAGGAAGATGCAGAATGCCAGACCCAAAAACGCAGAAGAGTTGAAGGCCACTATCAGAGCAACCTGGGCTCTCATAACACCTGAGCAGTGCCAGAAACTCATCGACTCCATGCCACGCCGCATTAACGTAGTAATTGAGGCAAAAGGAGCTCCAACCAAGTATTGAGTATTGTACATGCTCATATTTTTCATTTTCATACTTTTCAGTTGGCCAACATTTCTAAAAATCCCTTTTTTGTATTAGCCTTAAGTAATATTCTAATTTTGTGAGACACGGAATTTTGGATTTTCATTTGTTGCCACTTCAAATCATCAAAATTAAATGAAATAAACATTTGAATGCATCAGTCTGTGTGCAATGAATAAATATAATGTACAAGTTACACCTTTTGAATGCAATTACTGAAATAAATCAAGTTTTTCAAAATATTCTAATTTACTGGCTTTTACCTGTATATATATATATATGTCTTTAAAGTGGGCAGATTTTTTTAACGAAAATCTGGACTTTTGTCCAGGCTAGAATAAGTTATTCATGTTTATATTTAATCTTAAGGGCAACTATGCTTTACTATATGAACGTTTCGGTTGGCGAAGCATGTTGAAGAACCAATTAGGTTTCCCTGCGTACTTTAATTGGGCTCACCTGGCCAACTAATTACGGCAGCTGTCTGAGAGTGACGTCAATGATCCGAGCAGCCACGACACACACATGATGTCATGCGAGAGTTTAATTGAAAAGCAAACAAAAATGTTTTTTTTTGGCACTAAAATCCTATTTTTACAAGACACGGTAGGAGGCGGGGCTTCGTCATCGGCGCGCATGACGTCATCCGGGTTTAAAGTGGGCCGCGCTTCTGCCACGGAGCAGCAGCAGCAGCGGCGGAGAGACGCGGACGCGGTGACCCGGGCTGCGCACGCTCAGGACGGCTTCAACTCAGTCCAAGCCACCGCTTGAACGCACCATGTCGAGCTGTCACTTGAACACCTCCTGCGGCGGGAAATATCTCTTTTCTTGAGGGGGGGACAACTTTGCATCTCGAGTGGCGTCTTTCGAAGGTGAGCGTGGATTTTTATTTTTATTTTTTTATTTTTTTATTTTTTTTTTGACCAACACACGTCTGCAGTGGAATTGTGAAAAGGTGCAGATTAGTGCTGGATGCTCTTTGTTGTTGGCTTGCATGTCGTTTCCTTTCCAGCATTTGGCAGGCTGGCGGCTGGTGGATGTGACAAATTGGGCTTTCTATTTAATTGAGCTGTTGGCAAGTCTATACTGTGGAAATATGCGTTGTGTGCTAAAAAAAAGAGCTCAATTTATTGCAACATGTGTTGGACATTGCTGTTGTGCTCCTGCAAACAAATATTTAAATGACAGATACAAAAAAAAAAACATATGAATTGTTAACTTCCACTTTAAAGTGTCCACTTTGACTTCCATGCAATCTCTCTTTGCCGATTATCCATTTTTAATGAGGGCTGGAGAGAAAGTTTTGTCCTTCAGTGGAAGAGGACAGCAGCAGTAATGAATAGAAGATTCCCAGCAGAATAAAGATGACGTGTCATGTCACCACAACACCGCTAGATGGCAGCGGAGTGCAAAGATCGAGCAGCTGATTAAACTCCCATTAGTCACTTCATCAATGCCATCGCTGCATTATGGTGAAATACATTATTGTTCAAACATTGCCCTGCAATCAAATAACTGACAGCTACGCCCATTGAGAAGTGTTAGTGATGCGTACGTTTTTATTGTCGCCACGGTTCTGCACGGCTTCTCCGCATTACAGTAGTCATTAATCATAATTGCACGCTGGCATCACATCAAATTGGGATTATTTTTAATGCATTGATGCTTGAAAGATAAATTAGTTTATCACTGGGGCAGAGTCTTGCCTTGTTTGATTCATAATAATACACCGATCCAACTCACACAATGTCAATTTACTTATAAAAACTAATTAAAATAAAATAGAACAATGAATAAAAATATTTAATGAAACATTAACAAAAGTAATATTTTCATTGTATTTATTATAATGTGTACAACTAATTTAGATATGCAATCTGCATATTTTATCAATTGATACAATTATTTATATATTTTTTAACATAATTATTTTTAAAACCACTTTTTTTTAAATATATTTTCCTAATTTAGTTAAATTAGTTCAATTAAATTAAATAATTTGAGTTTTTTGTAAATTTCCGTCACACAATGTCAATTTACTTATAAAAAAAAAAATTGAAATAGAATAGAACAATAAATAAAAAGTAAATATTTTATTTCAATATTTAATAAAACATTTAACAAATAAAAAAAGTACCATTTTCATTGTATCTATTATATTATATACAACTAATTTAGATAGGTCATCTACATATTTTATCAATTGATATAATTATTTATATATTTTTTAACAGAAATATTTTTAACACCACTTTTTTTTATTTACTTTTTAAATATTTTTTCCTAGTTTAGTTAAATTATTTAAATTAAATAAATTGTGTTTTTTATGTTAATTTCTATCACACAATGTCAATTTACTTATAAAATAAATAATTGAAATAGAATAGAACAATAAATAAAAAGTATATATTTTATTTCAATATTTAATAAAACAATTAACACATAAAAAAGTACCATTTTCATTGTATCTATTATAATATATACAACTAATTTAGATAGGTAATCTTCATATTTTATCAATTGATACAATTATTTATATTTTTCAACATAAATATTTTTAAAATCTTTTTTTTTTTTTTACTTTTGAAATATTTTTTCCTGATTTAGTTAAATTAGTTCAATTAAATAATTTGTTTTTTTATGTTGATTTCCGTCACACAATATCAATTTACTTATAAAAATAATAATAATTGAAATAGAATAGAACAATAAATAAAAAGTAAATATTTTATTTCAATATTTAATAAAACAATCAACACATAAAAAAAGTACCATTTTCATTGTATCTATTATAATGTGTACAACTAATTTAGATATGTAATATACATATTTGATCAATTGATACAATTATTTATATTTTTTTAACAGAAATATTTCTAAAACCACTTTTTTTTTTTTTTTACGTTTTAAATATTTTTTCCTAATTTAGTTAAATTAGTTAAGGTAAAAATAATAATGTGTGTTTTTTTTAATGTTAATTTCCGTCACACAATATCAATTTACTTATAAAAAAAATAATAATTGAAATAGAATAGAACAATAAATACAAAGTAAATATTGTATTTCAATATTTAATAAAACAATCAACACATACAATGAAAATGGTACTTTTTAAATCTATTATAATACATACAACTAATTTAGATAGGTCATCTACATATTTTATCAATTGATACAATTATTTATAATTTTTTAACAAATATTTTTAAAACCCCTTTTTCTTTACTTTAAATATTTTTTCCTAATTTAGTTAAATTAGTTCAATTAAATTTGTGTTTTTAATGTTAATTTCCGTCACACAATGTCAATTTACTTATAAAAAAATGATAATTGAAATAGAAGAGAACATAAATAAAAAGTAAATATTATATTTCAATATTTAATAAAACAACAAATAAAAAAGTACCATTTTCATTGTATTTATTATAATGTATACAACTAATTTAGATATGTAATATACATATTTTATCAATTGATACAATTATTTATATTTTTTTAACAGATATGGGTTGTACTTGTATAGCGCTTTTCTACCTTCAAGGTACTCAAAGCGCTTTGACACTATTTCCACATTTACCCATTCACACACACATTCACACACTGATGGAGGGAGCTGCCATGCAAGGCGCTAACCAGCACCCATCAGGAGCAAGGGTGAAGTGTCTTGCTCAGGACACAACGGAAACCACTTTTTTTTTTTTTTACGTTTTAAATATTTTTTCCTAATTTAGTTAAATTAGTTAAGTTAAATTAAATAATTTGTGTTTTTTATGTTAGTTTCCGTCACACAATGTCAGTTTACTTATACAAAAATGATAATTGAAATAGAATAGAACAATAAAAAGTAAATTTATTTCAATATTTAATGAAACAATTAACAAAAAAGTACTATTTTCATTGTATCTATTATAATATATACAACTAATTTAGATAGGTAATCTTCATATTTTATCAATTGATACAATTATTTATATTTTTCAACATAAATATTTTTAAAATCTTTTTTTTTTTTTTACTTTTGAAATATTTTTTCCTGATTTAGTTAAATTAGTTCAATTAAATAATTTGTTTTTTTATGTTGATTTCCGTCACACAATATCAATTTACTTATAAAAAAATAATTGAAATAGAATAGAACAATCAATACAAAGTAAATATTTTATTTCAATATTTAATAAAACAATCAACACATAAAAAAAGTACAATTTTCATTGTATCTATTATAATATATACAACTAATTTAGATATGTAATATACATATTTGATCAATTGATACAATTATTTATATTTATTTAACAGAAATATTTCTAAAACCACTTTTTTTTTTAACGTTTTAAATATTTTTTCCTAATTTAGTTAAATTAGTTAAATTAAATAATTTGTGTTTTTAATGTTAATTTCCGTCACACAATGTCAATTTACTTATAAAAAAATGATAATTGAAATAGAATAGAACATAAATAAAAAGTAAATATTATATTTCAATATTTAATAAAACAATTAACAAATAAAAAAGTACAGTTTTCATTGTATTTATTATAATATATACAACGAATTTAGATATGTAATATACATATTTTATCAATTGATACAATTATTTATATTTTTTTAACAGAAATATTTCTGAAACCACTTTGTTTTTTACTTTTTAATTATTTTTTCATAATTTAGTTAAATTAGTTCAGTTAAATTAAATAATTTGTGCTTTTTATGTTAATTTCTGTCACACAATATCAGTTTACTTACACAAAAATGATAATTGAAATAGAATAGAACAATAAATAAAAAGTAAATATTTTATTTCAATATTTAATAAAACAATCAACACATAAAAAAAAGTACCATTTTCATTGTATCTATTATAATATATACAACTAATTTAGATATGTCATCTACATATTTTATCAATTGATACAATTATTTACATTTTTTTAACAGAAATATTTTTAAAACCCTTTTTTCTTATTTACTTTTTAAATATTTTTTCCTAATTTAGTTAAATTATTTGAATTAAATAAACGTGTTTTTTATGTTAATTTCCGTCACACAATGTCAATTTACTTATAAAAAAAATGATAATTGAAATAGAATAGAACAATAAATAAAAAATAAATATTTTATTTCAATATTTAATGAAACATTAACAAAAAAGTAATATTTTCGTTGTATTTATTATAATATATACAACTAATTTAGATATGCAATCTACATATTTTATCAATTGATACAATTTATATATTTTTTACAGAAATATTTTTAAAATCACTTTTGTTTTTTACTTTTTAAATATTTTCCTAATTATTTAAATTAGTTAAATTAAATTAAATCATTTGTGTTTTTTATGTTAATTTCCGTCACACAATGTCAATTTACTTATAAAAAATTATAATTGAAAATAGAATAGAACAATAAATAAAAAGTAAATAATTTATTTCAATATTTAATGAAACAATTAACAAAAAAGTACAATTTTCATTGTATTTATTATAATATATACAACTAATTTAGATAGGTCATCTACATATTTTATCAATTGATACAATTATTTATATTTTTTTAACAAATATTTTTAAAATCCCTTTTTCTTATTTACTTTTTAAATATTTTTTCCTAATTTAGTTAAATTATTTAAATTAAATAAATTGTTTTTTATGTTAATTTCCATCACACAATGTCAATTTACTTATAAAAAAAAATGATAATTGAAATAGAATAGAACAATAAATAAAAAGTAAATATTTTATTTCAATATTTAATAAAACAATCAACACATAAAAAAAAGTACCATTTTCATTGTATCTATTATAATATATACAACTAATTTAGATAGGTCATCTACATATTTTATCAATTGATACAATTATTTATATTTTTTTAACAAATATTTTTAAAAACCCTTTTTCTTATTTACTTTTTAAATATTTTTTCCTAATTTAGTTAATTTAAATTAAATAAACGTGTTTTTATGTTAATTTCCATCACACAATGTCAATTTATTTATAAAAAAATGATAATTGAAATAGAACAATAAATAAAGAGTAAATATTTTATTTCAATATTTAATGAAACATTAACAAAAAAATATTTTCGTTGTATTTATTATAATATATACAACTAATTTAGATATGCAATCTGCATATTTTATCAATTGATACAATTATTTATATATTTTTTAACAGAAATATTTTTAAAATCACTTTTTTTTAAACTTTTTAAATATTTTCCTAATTTAGTTAAATTAGTTAAATTAAATTAAATCATTTGTGTTTTTTATGTTAATTTCCGTCACACAATGTCAATTTACTTATAAAAAATTATAATTGAAAATAGAATAGAACAATAAATAAAAAGTAAATATTTTATTTCAATATTTAAACAATTAAAAAAAGTACCATTTTCATTGTATCATTATAATATATACAACTAATTTAGATACGTCATCTACATATTTTATCAATTGATATAATTATTTATATATATTTTTAACAGAAATATTTTTAAAACCACTATTTTTTTTACTTTTTTCAATATTTTTCCAAATTTAGTTAAATTAAATAATTTGTGTTTTTTATGTTGGTTTCCGTCCTGTTTTTGGACCGCATTTGGGTGTAAAATTAATTATGAGTTTATTTCAAAGGGGACAATGCAAATGTCATAAAACACATGACTACACCTGGTTAAGAAATTATGTCAAAAAGGCAGTAAAATATGCAGTACATTTTACCTGCACGTCGTTAGCTGCGTGCAGTCAAAGTGTATACAAGCAGACAATGAGAAACAAATATATTTTTTATTTCCATGAAAGATTATATATATTCTTAAATTGTTTAAAAACAATGAATCTTTAGTGAGAACTGGAGAGAAAATAAACATGTTACACAACTTGCGTGAGCCTAACTAACCCGTTTTTACTTTTTAATCTTCTGAGCTGTCACAAAGTAGATCTTATAGGGCACACACCAAAGCCCAAAAAACTAACAAAAATACCCCTAAATGGAAATCTTGCCTTAACCCAGTGGTTCTTAACCTTGTTGGAGGTACCGAACCCCAGCAGTTTCATATGCGCATTCACCCAACCCTTCTTTAGTGAATAATAATTTTTTTTTTTTTTTCAAATTCAAGATAAAGTTGTATGTTTTTGGTAACACTTTAGTATGGGGAACATATTCTAAGTAACAAAGACTTAATTTAGAGTTATTTGTACACTAGGGGAACATATTCTAAGTCAGTGTTTTTCAACCACTGTGTGTGAGATTATCGAATTTCACCTATTTGGTTAAAAATATTTTTTGCAAACCAGTAATTATAGTCTGCAAATTATTTGTTGTTGTTGAGTGTCGGTGCTGTCTAGAGCTCTGCAGAGTAACCGTGTAATACTCTTCCTTATCAGTAGGTGGCAGCCGATAGCTAATTGCTTTGTTGATGTCAGAAACAGCGGGAGGCAGTGTGCAGGTAAAAAGATGTCTAATGCTTAAACCAAACATAAACAAAAGGTGAGTGCCCCTAAGAAAAGTCATTGAAGCTTAGGGAAGGCTATGCAGAACAAAACTAAAACTGAACTGGCTACAAAGTAAACAAAAACAGAATGCTGGACGACAGCAAAGACTTACTGTGGAGGAAAGATAGCGTCCACAAAGTACAACCAAACATGACATGACAATTAATGTCCCCACAAAGAAGGATAAAAACAACTGCAATATTCTTGATGGCTAAAACAAAGTAGATGCGGGAAATATCGCTCAAAGGAAGACATGAAACTGCTACAGGAAAATACCAAAAAAAAAGAAAAAGCCACCAAAATAGGAGCGCAAGACAAGAACTAAAACAAGCAGGAAAAAACTCAAAATAAGTCACGGTGTGATGTGACAGGTGGTGACAGTACACCTACTTTGAGACAAGAGTTATATTGATGCATGCTTGGTTATGCTTTAAAGTCATATCCAACATTTGCGACAACAACTTTTTACCGTCAACTGAGTTTTTTTTTTTTAATGATTTCTGCTGGTGGTGTGCCTCCGCATTTTTTTAACGCAAAAAATGTGCCTTGGCTCAAAAAAGGTTGAAAAACACTGTTCTAAGTAATAAAGACTTAATTTAGAGTAATTTGGTTAGGGTTAGGGTCAGCTTATAATAAGGCCATGCTGAATAAGGCATTAATAAGTACTTAATAATGACTAGTTAAGAGTCAATATGTTACTAATTTGCATGTTAATAAGCAACTAATTAATGGTGAATATGTTCCCCATACTAAAGTGTTACCATGTTTTATGAATGAAGTGTGCATGAACATCACCTTGTTCAAAGAACAAAACCAACACAGTGCATAAACTCACAACAAATTACACACCTGCAAATCAGTCTGACTTCTGCTGTTGTTGTATCCGTAATACGCCGATAGGGAGAAGTTTTTATTTACACGATGAGTCGGGTGTGTCTCGACCTCCGCCGAACCCCTGAGGCCGACTCACCGAACCCCTAGGGTTCCATCCAACCCAGGTTAAGAACCACTGCCTTAATCAATACAATACATTAGTGCTGATTAATGAAGATGTGGACGTATGGAAAGTTGACCAAGGACACTTTCTGTTGGCAGACACACAAAATGTGCATTTGGACATTTACATTTACTTAGTCAAGAATTTCTAGGGCTGAGGTAGTTAAAAAGCTCCTCGGTGGCAAGGCCCCAGGGGTAGATGAGATCCGCCCGGAGTTCCTTAAGGCTCTGGATGCTGTGGGGCTGTCTTGGTTGACAAGACTCTGCAGCATCGCGTGGACATCGGGGGCGGTACCTCTGGTTTGGCAGACCGGGGTGGTGGTTCCTCTCTTTAAGAAGGGGAACCGGAGGGTGTGTTCCAACTATCGTGGGATCACACTCCTCAGCCTTCCTGGTAAGGTCTATTCAGGTGTACTGGAGAGGAGGCTACGCCGGATAGTCCAACCTCGGATTCAGGAGGAACAGTGTGGTTTTCGTCCTGGTCGTGGAACTGTGGACCAGCTCTATACTCTGGGCAGGGTCCTTGAGGGTGCATGGGAGTTTGCCCAACCAGTCTACATGTGTTTTGTGGACTTGGAGAAGGCATTCGACCGTGTCCCTCGGGAAGTCCTGTGGGGAGTGCTCAGAGAGTATGGGGTATCAGACTGTCTGATTGTGGCAGTCCGCTCCCTGTATGCTCAGTGCCAGAGCTTGGTCCGCATTGCCGGCAGTAAGTCGGACACGTTTCCAGTGAGGGTTGGACTCCGCCAAGGCTGCCCTTTGTCACCCATTCTGTTCATAACTTTTATGGACAGAATTTCTAGGCGCAGTCAAGGCGTTGAGGGTATCTGGTTTGGTGGCTGCAGGATTAGGTCTCTGCTTTTTGCAGATGATGTGGTCCTGATGGCTTCATCTGGCCAGGATCTTCAGCTCTCACTGGATCGGTTCGCAGCCGAGTGTGAAGCGACTGGGATGAGAATCAGCACCTCCAAGTCCGAGTCCATGGTTCTCGCCCGGAAAAGGGTGGAGTGCCATCTCCGGGTTGGGGAGGAGATTTTGCCCCAAGTGGAGGAGTTCAAGTACCTCGGAGTCTTGTTCACGAGTGGGGGAAGAGTGGATCGTGAGATCGACAGGCGGATCGGTGCGGCGTCTTCAGTAATGCGGACGCTGTATCGATCCGTTGTGGTGAAGAAGGAGCTGAGCCGGAAGGCAAAGCTCTCAATTTACCGGTCGATCTACGTTCCCATCCTCACCTATGGTCATGAGCTTTGGGTTATGACCGAAAGGACAAGATCACGGGTACAAGCGGCCCAAATGAGTTTCCTCCGCCGGGTGGCGGGTCTCTCCCTTAGAGATAGGGTGAGAAGCTCTGCCATCCGGGAGGAGCTCAAAGTAAAGCCGCTGCTCCTCCACATGGAGAAGAGCCAGATGAGGTGGTTCGGGCATCTGGTCAGGATGCCACCCGAACGCCTCCCTAGGGAGGTGTTTAGGGCACGTCCGACCGGTAGGAGGCCGCGGGGAAGACCCAGGACACGTTGGGAAGACTATCTCTCCCGGCTGGCCTGGGAACGCCTCGGGGTCCCCCGGGAGGAGCTGGGCTTCCCTGCTTAGGCTGCTGCCCCCGCGACCCGACCTCGGATAAGCGGAAGAAGATGGATGGATAGTCAAGAATTGTTAAAGTGCCATTTAAACAGCAGCAGAGAAAACATGGCCACTTATACCCTCCATTCATCTTGCTGATTTGAACCCGTGCATGTTCAGTATTCAGAAGTCTGGATGACGCCACACGCTGCTGTGCCCTAATGATGCATTGTGTCAAGTTCACAAGGTCAAATCATTATAGCGAGCTCAGCAGGAGGAAACGTTGACATGTGAACACCTCAACATATATAGATATTGTTTTCATATCGCAGACTTTCTTTGCTGTTGGTTGTTTTGCTCAATCCTGTCACAACGCTTCTGAAGCAACAGCTGCCGTGACCTTTATTCCGCAAATTAAGCTGTTTTTGCCGTGCGCTGACTGATAGGTGTTATTATTTCTGCAAAAGCACTGAACATTGGGCAAACACCCCGGGGCCAAAACAAGTGCATTAAGAAAAGTTAATGAAATACACAAAGGTACAAACCTGCACTTGTGGGATTTACATTTTGTGAGATGCAGTGAAAGGCTCATATACGAACCCCGTTTCCATATGAGTTGAGAAATTGTGTTAGATGTAAATATAAATGGAATACAATGATTTGCAAATCCTTTTCAATAGGGATGTCCGATAAAGGCCTTTTGCCGATATCCGATATTCCGATATTGACCAAATTACCAATACTGATATCAACCAATACCGATATATACAGTGGTGGAATTAACACATTATTATGCCTAATTTGGAGAACCAAGTATGGTGAAGATAAGGTCCTTTAAAAAAAAAAATAAATAAATAAGATAAATAGATTAAAAACAGTTTCTTGAATAAAAAAGAAAGTAAAACAATATAAAAACAGTTCCATAGAAACTAGTAATTAATAAAAATGAGTAAAATGAAGTGTTAAAGGTTAGTACTATTAGTGGAGCAGCAGCACGCACAATATCATGTGCTTACGGACTGTATCCCTTGCAGACTGTATTGATATATATTGATATATAATGTAGAAACCACAATATTAATAACAGAAAGAAACAACTAGGGCTGCAGCTAACGATTATTTTTCTATCGATTAATCTATAGATTATTTTTTCGATTAATCGGTTAATCTATAGATTATTTTTTCGATTAATCTATAGATTATTTTTCCTTTTACCGATTATTTTTTTTATTTAAAGTGAAGAGGAAAAAATAAATGTAGGCCAGATTTTTCAAAAGGCATGGCTTTTATTTACAAAAAAAAAAGTATGGCCACTCAGTCAACATTGACAACAACATGACAAAATATTCTGTAACAATGTAAACATTTAAAACTTTTAACATTTAACAAAATTAAAAGTAGCTTATTTGCTTTTTAATGTGCAAATATAAAAGTAAACATCCAGTGCAAATCTTAATATTCTGGAATAGTATAAGCATTTAAAAAGTAAAAGTATTGCTTATTTTGCTTTAAAATGTGCAAAAATAAAGATAAACATCCAATACAAAAAAGTGCAAAACGGAAATATTCTGTAACAGTGTAAACATTTCAACAAAAGTAAAAGTATTGCTTATTTGCTAAAATGTGCAAAAATAAAGCTAAACATCCAATACAAAAAAGTGTACAGTGTAAACATTTCAAAAAAAGTAAAAGTATTGCTTATTTGCTAAAATGTGCAAAAATAAAGCTAAACATCCAATACAAAAAAGTGTACAGTGTAAACATTTCAACAAAAGTAAAAGTATTGCTTATTTTGCTTAATAACACAACAATGATAGTATGATTAAAGTGAAAGTTAATTGTTGGTTTGTACATAGTATATGTAACTGTTAATGTTGTAAAAGGTATTTGCACAACTAATTAACGTTAGCGTTTGTGACACGTCTTGTGCCGTGGGGTTCTTTCAGGACCGACAGACTGAACCAAATGATTCCCGGGCGCGGCCACCGCTGCTGCCCACTGCTCCCCTCACCTCCCAGGGGGTGATCAAGGGTGATGGGTCGAATGCAGAGAATAATCTCGCCACACCTAGTGTGTGTGTGACAATCATTGGTACTTTAACTTTAATGCCAGACGGCTTTGCCAGGTTTACAATCTTTTAATTTTACACAAAGTCTTTTCTCTTCCAACTCTTTTCTCTTTCTTTCCTCGCTTTTCAGCTCCTCTTCCTCGCTCGCTCGTCGTCCCCTGTCTCTTGCGGCGTCGCTCCCGGCGCGCCCCGCCTCGCCGCTCGCTCGCCGCCGCCGCCGCCTCTCCACAGCGTTAAAGAGGAGCGCGTCTTTGTAAACACTGAACAGGCACGCCAAACGCGCCTCTCAGAGCAAACGGTGCTTTAGTTTATGAATTTACAACGCAGATACAAATGACACATTCATGTTTTTGTGTAATAATGACAACGTATACGCACGCGGACGATTGACTTGTTGATGGTGATGGCAAGAACGCTGTCGGGGGTTTTCTTTTCAAATGTTCGTTCATAGCCGTTGTGCTGCTATGATAGGCCATTTCCGCTCGACACAGTGTGCATACAACAACATTATTAGGCCGTTTATTGAAATACTCCGACACTTTTGGCGTGCTTTTTTCCCCTCGCTCGCATCGTCTGCTTTGCGCTCCGCCATGACAGTAGTGTGACGTAAATATGCGACGCGCCGACGCACAAAAACGGCGTCGACGTATTTACGTAACCGATGACGTCGACTACGTCGACGCGTCGTTTCAGCCTTAGAAACAACCCTTTTGTGTGAATGAGTGTGAATGGGGGAGGGAGGTTTTTGGGGTTATTGTACTAATTGTAAGTGTATCTTGTGTTTTTTATAATGATTTGAAAAAACAAACAAAAAACGATACCGATAATAAAAAAAAACGATACTGATAATTTCCGATATTGCATTTATCGGCCGATATTATCGGACATCTCTACTTTTCAACCCATATTCAGTTGAAAGCACTACAAAGACAAGATTTTTGATGTTCAAACTCATAAACTTTATTTATTTTTTTGCAAATAATAATTAACTTAGAATTTCATGGCTGCAACACGTGCCAAAGTAGTTGGGAAAGGGCATGTTCACCACTGTGTTACATCATCTTCTCTTTTAACAACACTCAATAAACGATTGGGAACTGAGGAAACTAATTGTTGAAGCTTTGAATGTGGAATTTTTTCCCATTCTTGTTTTATGTAGAGCTTCAGTCGTTCAACAGTCCGGGGTCTCCGCTGTCGTATTTTAGGCTTCGTAATGCGCCACACATTTTCGATGGGAGACAGGTCTGGACTGCAGACGGGCCAGGAAAGTACCCGCACTCTTTTTTTACGAAGCCACGCTGTTGTAACACGTGCTGAATGTGGCTTGGCATTGTCTTGCTGAAATAAGCAGGGGCGTCCATGAAAAAGACGGCGCTTAGATGGCAGCATATGTTGTTCCAAAACCTGTATGTACCTTTCAGCATTAATGGTGCTTTCACAGATGTGTAAGTTACCCATGCCTTGGGCACTAATGCACCCCCATACCATCACACATGCTGCCTTTTACACTTTGCGTCGATAACAGTCTGGATGGTTCGCTTCCCCTTTAGTCCGGATGACACAATGTTGAATATTTCCAAAAACAATTTGAAATGTGGACTCGTCAGACCACAGAACACTTTTCCACTTTGCATGAGTCCATCTTAGATGATCTCGGGCCCAGAGAAGCCGGCGGCGTTTCTGGGTGTTGTTGATAAATGGCTTTCGCTTTGCATAGTAGAGCTTTAACTTGCACTTACAGATGTAGAGACCAACTGTATTTAGTGACAGTGGTTTTCTGAAGTGTTCCTGAGCCCATGTGGTGATATCCTTTAGAGATTGATGTCGGTTTTTGATATAGTGCCGTCTGAGGGATGGAAGGTCACGGTCATTCAATGTTGGTTTCCGGCCATGCTGCTTACGTGGAGTGATTTCTCCATATTCTCTGAACCTTTTGATGATATTATGGACCGTAGATGTTGAAATCCCTAAGTTTCTTGCAATTGCACTTTGAGAAACGTTGTTCTTAAACTGTTTGACTATTTACTCACGCAGTTGTGGACAAAGGGGTGTACCTCGCCCCATCCTTTCTTGTGAAAGACTGAGCATTTTTTGGGAAGCTGTTTTTATACCCAATCATGGCACCCACCTGTTCCCAATTAGCCTGCACACCTGTGGGATGTTCCAAATAAGTGTTTGATGAGCATTCCTCAACTTTATCAGTATTTATTGCCACCTTTCCCAACTTCTTTGTCACGTGTTGCTGGCATCAAATTCTAAAGTTAATGATTATTTGCAAAAAAAAAAAAGTTTATCAGTTTGAACATCAAATATGTTGTCTTTGTAGCATATTCAACTGAATATGGCTTGAAAAGGATTTGCAAATCATTGTATTGCGTTTATATTTACATCTAACACAATTTCCCAACTCATATGGAAACGGGGTTTGTATATATATACAGGTAAAAGCCAGTAAATTAGAATATTTCGAAAAACTTGATTTATTTCAGTAATTGCATTCAAAAGGTGTAACTTGTACATTATATTTATTCATTGCACACAGACTGATGCATTCAAATGTTTATTTCATTTAATTTTGATGATTTGAAGTGGCAACAAATGAAAATCCAAAATTCCGTGTGTCACAAAATTAGAATATTACTTAAGGCT
>NC_084557.2:49640691-49710691 GCF_033978685.3 Nerophis lumbriciformis
GACTACCACTGGACAAAAGTATTGGGACACATAGCACGAAAACTGGACAAAAGTATTGGGACACTTGGGACTACAACTTGACAAAAGTATTGGGACACTTACACTGCACAAAAGTATTGGGACACTTAGGAATACCACTGGACAAAAGTATTGGGACACTTAGGACGAAAACTGGACAAAAGTATTGGGACACTTACACTGGACAAAAGTATTGGGACACTTAGGAATACCACTGGACAAAAGTATTGGGACACTTAGGACGAAAACTGGACAAAAGTATTGGGACACTTACACTGGACAAAAGTATTGGGACACTTAGGACTACAACTTGACAAAAGTATTGGGACACTTAGGACTAATACTGGACAAAAGTTTTGGGACACTTAGGACTATAACTGGACAAAAGAATTGGGACACTTAGGACTAGCACCTGCTAAATACGCGGGCCCGACCAACGCTGCATGCAGCTTTAATTTTAAATTGCCTTTCAAATGTCTATTCTTGGTGTTGGCTTTTATCAAATACATTTCCCCAAAAAATGCGACTTATACTCCAGTGCGACTTAAATATGTTTTTTTTCCCTTCTTTATTATGCATTTTCGGCCGGTGCGACTTATACTCTGAAAAATACGGTGTCCTAATTGCAAAATTGGGGCATTTACTTATGGGAAGCTAACATACAGGAAGCAATTACTAATTTTCCAATTATCATTTGGGATCATGACAATTGGAATGGAATTTAATCATCCATACTCCTGGGACAAACAGCCCGAAATGCCTTACCAGAAACATTTTTTTAAGTCATCGCGTGTCAATTATGTTAATATTTTTAATCAGATTATTATTCATGATAGTTTCATGTGCTTTAACGCATGAATTTTGACAGCCCTAATAACATGTTGTGTTTATGCTACAGGCTGCACTGCACATTTGCACACAAGTCATTCCCCCAGCATGCTGTGTGCATCACAATGTGTGATAACAGCCCAGTGGAAACAAAAAATGCTCCCTTTTTTGAATGCCATCAGAATCAGCACCAGGCCAAAAGTTCTAAGACATCAAGTTAAATTCAGCCTGGTTAGTCTGAGCGTGTCTGCATCTGATTAGGCTCGTGTGCATTTAATTGATGATCGCTCAAAGGCCGGCGGTCATGCCGGTCAGCCGGCGCTACGCAGAGGAACGGATTGCTTCGGCCTGATACGAGCGCTCGGTGAACACAGGCGGATTTTGGAGATACAGGAGCTCCAGTGTGGAACTACATGTGTTAATCCAATCTCCCTTAGGAGCGGCCCCGCCACGGTGCTGATGCTGGGCTGGACACAGATGAATGCACTCATTAGTTTCTTGTTTAACGACAGCCACGTCCCTTGTGGGAAGACGCTGACTTCTTCCACTTGACACTTTTTTTTTTTTTTTTTGCCTTGTCGGAGGAAGCCTGCTGCTTGGGAGCTTTTTGACACTAGCGTTCAGTCAAGGCGGCATTTTTTTCTACATGAGCCGTGGAAATGAGCAGCGATAATAATAATGATAAGCCATCACTGTGTGTGTTTACAATGTGTTGTGCTTTGTTGATAAGGCTATCATTCATCATTAGGTCTTAGACGGCAGAAATCCTCTCTTCATCATCAGGAGTTGCACGCCTTTTTACCTCACACGTGCACGTGTGCAGATAAGAGGCTTTTCACGGTAATTACAATGGACTTTAAAATGTCATCACATTTACGAGTTAAATCAATTACACGTACTGATCATTTTAAGTGATTAAATACTAAACAGAGGTGGGTAGAGTAGCCAGAAATTGTACTCAAGTAAGAGTACTGTTACTTTAGAGATTTATTACTCAAGTAAAAGTAAGGAGTAGTCACCCAAATATTTACTTGAGTAAAAGTAAAAAGTATGTTGTGAAAAAACTACTCAAGTACTGAGTAACTGATGAGTAACATACACACACATATCATATATATATATATATATATATATATATATATATATATATATATATACAGTATATAATTTATATTTATTTTGCCGTTTTTGTTTATATGTTAAAGGTGTTTTAATGAATATACATGCATGTTTAACACATATAGATTCCTTTCTTTCATGAAGACAAGAATATAAGTTGGTGTATTACCTGATTCTGATGACTTGCACTGATTGTAATCAGACAGTAGTGCTGATAGCGTCCACGTTTTCAAATGGAGGAGAAAAAAAGTTCCTCCTTTCTGTCTAATACCACATGAAAGTGGTTGGTTTTTGGCATCTTATTTGTCCAGCTTCCATATTCGTTTTTATACACTTTACAAGAAATACATTGGCGGCAAACTCCGTAGCTTGCTAGCTTGTTTGCGCTGGCTTTCGGAGACTCTTGTTTTGAAAGCGCAGGCGCGATGGAGCGGCACTTTTATTGTGAAGACAGGAACTGTGCAGTCAGTCTTTAGGCTTTTGACGGGATGTACGGTTGAAATAAAAAAGGGTCTTTTTTCCTTCACACTTTTGATTGATTGATTGAAACTTTTATTAGTAGATTGCACAGTACAGTACAATTGACCACTAAATGGTAACACCCGAATAAGTTTTTCAACTTGTTTAAGTCAGGTCATGTGACCCCTGGCTCTGTTTGATTGGTCCAACGTCACCAGTGACTGCATCTGATTGGTGGAACGGAGTGAACGTCACCAGTGACTGTATTTGTTGAAACGCAGGCACTATGAAGGTCTGTCTGACAGACCAAAACAAACAAAGCGTGCATTAACAGATCGATAAAAATTAGTAGCGAGTAGCGAGCTGAATGTAGATAAAAGTAGATAAAAGTAGCGGAGTAAAAGTAGCGTTTCTTCTCTATAAATATACTCAAGTAAAAGTAAAAGTATGTTGCATTAAAACTACTCTTAGAAGTACAATTTATCCCAAAAGTTACTCAAGTAGATGTAACGGAGTAAATGTAGCGCGTTACTACCCACCTCTGGTTACACGTACTGATCATTTTAAGTGATTAAATACTAAAGATACACCAAGCAGCCTAACGTTCATGACCATGAGGTACATACTTGCCAACCCTCCCGGATTTTCCGGGAGACTCCCGAAATTCAGCGCCTCTCCCGAAAACCTCCCGGGACAAATACTCTCTCCCGAAATTCAGGCGGACTCAGGTCCGCCTGAATTTCGCTTTCCCACAATATAAACGGTGTGCCTACCCAATGACGTTATAACTGTAGAATGATGGAGGGCGAGTTCTTGGTTCCTTATGGGGGTTTATTGTTAGGCAGTTTCATTAACGTCCTCCCAGCGCGGTAACAACACACAACAACAGCAGTCACGTTTTGGTCTACCGTAAAGCAGTTCGTCTGCCGTAAACAGCAATGTTGTGACACTCTTAAACAGGACAATACTGCCATCTAGTGCATTTGATGAAAGCACTTTTGTGCGTGCCACACAGCAATGCATCATCAGAGAGGGTGTTCAGCATGGTTAGGAAAAATAGTGACAGAGAATAGAACAAGGATGGACAATTCAACCCTTAACTCAACAAGTATATGTGTAAATAAATGAACACTGAAATTCAAGTATTTCTTTTATTTATATATATATATATATACATATATATATATATGTCTTAATAAGGTTATCCAAAAAATAGTGCTCGATACCGTAGTAGAGCGCAATATATGTATGTGTGGGAAAAAATCACAAGACTACTTCATCTCTACAGGCCTGTTTCATGAGGGGTTCCCTCAATCATCAGGAGATTTTAATGGGAGCATTCACATACCATGGTTTATATAGGGCACAGAGTGGGTAGGTACAGGCTGGCGTAGGGGCGTGGTGATTGGCTTATGTGTTACCTAGGGGGTGTTTCCGTCTGTGACGGCATGCTGATACAATTTCGCTGCGCTTGTTGAGGGATGACAGGTCTGGACGGTATATAATAAACAGTTTCTCTTTCAAGCATAGGTTGCATCTTTTATTACCACTATTGTAAGGTGTGCTGGATGCAAGAATTTGCCATGTTATTGAATATTCAACATTATTGTCTTTGAGGTCCCAAATGTGTTTGCTGAGTTCTGTGGTATTCCGCAGGTTTTGGTTCCTGAAAGAAGCCTTGTGATTGTTCCATCTGGTTTTGAATTCTCCCTCGGTTAATCCTACATATGTGTCGGATGTGTTAATGTCCTTGCGTGTTACCTTAGATTGGTAGACAACTGATGTTTGTAAGAACCCCCCGTTGAGAGGGCAATCAGGTTTCTTGCGGCAGTTGCAGCCTTTGTTGGTTTTGGAGTCGCTATGTGAATGCTTCCATTAAAATCTCCTGATGATTGAGGGAACCCCTCATGAAACAGGCCCACACATACATATATATATATATATATATATATATATGTATATATACACACACACACACACACAATAAAATAAATATATATTTATAGCTAGAATTCACTGAAAGTGAAGTATTTCTTATATATATATGAAATACTTGACTTAGTGAATTCTAGCTGTAAATATACTCCTCCCCTCTTAGCCACGCCCCCCCACCTCCCGAAATCGGAGGTCTCAAGGTTGGCAAGTATGATGAGGTACTGAACTGAATATAAGTCTATGTCTACACTAAGCTGGGTAACCCCTTAAACAAATAATTATTTAGCCTAAGCCCCGTTTCGGCCACATTAAACCATCGTTTAAGGTCCCGCTCCTCGGACAATTCTAACCCTAAGATCCCGAAGAATTCTAACCCTAAGCCCCGTGTCAGCCACACGAAACCATCGTTCAATGTTCCCCTCCTTCGATAATTTTTTATACGGGTAAGTGCGCCATCCATTTCTTGAATCTCCGGCTCTTAGCTTTGTATGGACTCATCGATCGTTTACAAACTGAGTTCGGAGCGGAAGTGACGTCAGAAAAACCGCGCCACAGCCAGCTTCATAATCAAGCGGTTTGGTAACTCGGAGATAACCACTGGAATTATGGAGGCGAGTCATCCAGACGTGCCCGTGTTTCTCCTTCCGTCTGTTCAGACGCTTGTGGAAATCACACATGAATACCTTTTTTTAGAAAAGAAAACGCACGATTGCAGCTATTTGGGATACAACACTTCTCTTCGAATGTCCGGGTCAGCTGTAATTCTACTTAGCTAACAACTAAAACAATAATATATATTAAATAATAATACATTAAAATTAAAAAAAATAAGGCAAATTGAGCCACAATAGGCTCAGTAGGCAGAAATTACAAAGGAAAATAACAAGTTAGCCTTTACGCAAACCATAAACTGATAGGTGTGGGCTGCACCTGGGAACACACTGTGCACTTCTGACTGGTGTTTGTATGAATGCGTGTGCGTGTGTGTGTGTGTGTGTGTGTGTGTGCGTGCGACTGTGCGTGTGTGTCTGTCTGTCTATGAGGCTGCAGTGTGTTAATAAATTATACCCACATGATGTACATTTGACAGTGATTCATAGCAGGAAAGCTAACATCAGCCTACGGTGACAGCCAAAATATCTACTAACGTTACTTACCGCCATGTGCTTCCTCAAATTTGACGTTGAGTTCATGTAAGCTGAAATGTCCACTTGTTTGGGGAGACACATATGACAACGCATTACATAACTGTTTTTTGGGTTGTCTGAAGCGTGAACATCGATTTTATGTGAGGCCAGGGGTGTTTGCGTTCGTTGTTGTCTCTGCCATTGTTGTTGTTTGCCCCTGAAACTTTATGTGCAGTTAATCATGTGACCGCCTGGCTCTGTTTGATTGGTGGAACGTCACCAGTGACTCTATTTGATTGGTGAAACGGAGTCAAACGTCACCAGTGACTGCATTTGATTGGTGAAACGCAGTCAGACGTCACCAGTGACTGCATTTGATTGGTGAAACGGAGTCAAACGTCACCAGTGACTGTATTTGATTGGTGAAACGGAGTCAAATGTCACCAGTGACTGCATTTGATTGGTGAAACGGAGTCAAACGTCACCAGTGACTGCATTTGATTGGTGAAACGGAGTCAAACGTCACCGTTGACTGCATTTAATTGGTGAAACGGAGTCAAACGTCACCAGTGACTGCATTTGATTGGTGAAACGGAGTCAAACGTCACCAGTGACTGCATTTGATTGGTGAAACGGAGTCAAACGTCGCCAGTGACTGCATTTGATTGGTGAAACGGAGTCAAACGTCACCAGTGACTGCATTTGATTGGTGAAACGGAGTCAAACGTCACCGGTGACTGCATTTGATTGGTGAAACGGAGTCAAACGTCACCGGTGACTGCATTTGATTGGTGAAACGGAGTCAAACGTCACCGGTGACTGCATTTGATTGGTGAAACGGAGTCAAACGTCACCAGTGACTGCATTTGATTGGTGAAACGGAGTGAAACGTCACCAGTGACTGCATCTGATTGGTGAAACGGAGTCAAACATTACCAGTGACTGCATTTGATTGGTGAAACAGAGTCAAACGTCACCAGTGACTGCATTTGATTGGTGAAACGGAGTCAAACGTCACCAGTGACTTCATTTGATTGGTAAAATGGAGTCAAATGTCACCAGTGACTGCATTTGATTGGTGAAACGGAGTCAAACGTCACCAGTGACTGCATTTGATTGGTGAAACGGAGTCAAACGTCACCAGTGACCGCATTTGATTGGTGAAACGGAGTCAAACGTCACCGGTGACTGCATTTGATTGGTGAAACGGAGTCAAACGTCACCGGTGACTGCATTTGATTGGTGAAACGGAGTCAAACGTCACCGGTGACTGCATTTGATTGGTGAAACGGAGTCAAACGTCACCAGTGACTGCATTTGATGGGTGAAACGGAGTCAAACGTCACCAGTGACTGCATTTGATTGGTGAAACGGAGTCAAACGTCACCAGTGACTGCATTTGATTGGTGAAACGGAGTCAAACGTCACCAGTGACTGCATTTGATTGGTGAAACAGAGTCAAACGTCACCAGTGACTGCATTTGATTGGTGAAACGGAGTCAAACGTCACCAGTAACTGTATTTGATTGGTAAAACGAAGGCAATTTATCCCAAAAGTAACTCAAGTAGATGTAATGGAGTAAATGTAGCGCATTACTACCCACCTCTGGTCATTTACCAAATTTTCAACCGTCGTCCACAAGCTGGTGACATGATTACTGAGTATAATCTTTAAGACGATTGAAATTGACCCCGAGACAAACTCCTTGTTTGGTGGGCCACACTTAGTTTGGACACCCCTGCTTTAGAGTAGTCGAGTAAAAGTAAATTAAAATGTCCCGGGTATTTAATTAAGTATTCATTGGAAAAGGTACCCAGGTCCTGGGTAACTTCTAATTTATTCAGTACTTGCACTCCAATTGTAGTTGGTGTGTGTGTGTGTGTTTGAGACAGAGAGACCCTATTTCAATGTGTCACTTTTTACAGTGTGTAGTATAGTCTAAGTGCAGTCATGTCACTGCCAGGCTCCGTTTGATTAAAGAAATGGAGTCAAACGTCACTCGTGCATGTGTTGGATTGATGAAACAAAGTCATGTGACGACGGCTGCTCAAAGGACTTTTTTGCAAGCGGTAATTAATAGATTATAAATATAAATAGATAAAGCAATTGGGAAAAAAACTGAACATAACAGTGTAAAAGTAGATAAATTATTCATAAAATACTCAAGTAAAACCACTTCTGAATACAATAGGTACCGCATTTTTCGGAGTATAAGTCGCACCGGCCGAAAATGCATAATAAAGAAGGAAAAAAACATAAGTGGCACTGGAGTATAAGTCGCATTTTTGGGGGAAATGTATTTGATAAAAGCCAACACCAAGAATAGACATTTGAAAGGCAATTTAAAATTAAAGCTGCAAGCAGCGATGGACGGGACCGACTTTGACGGCACATAAAATCCAAACCGGAGCAGTAATTAAAACTCTTTTGGTCAACTTCTAATCACAAGGGTTAAATCTCTCTCCTGTGCTAGTTTGAAGCCGACACGACGAATGCGCTCAGAGGAGATAAAGTTTTTACAAAACTTTTGTTTTGAAGGGGGAATTGCAAACTTCCTGTTGATTTTAGTTGGGGGTTGTCAATACATGAAATGTAGGTCTAAGTGAGACCTACATAGAGGTTTTTGTTTCATGTCTCTAAGACATTCCTACTGGAAGTTACAGGCAGTTTTGTCTGAGTTTTCTTTCTAGGAGCAGTTGTGTCCGTGTTTTCTTCCTAGGGGGCGCTAGAGCACAATTTTGAGTTTTGGGGTTAGGTTTTTTATTAGATCGTAATTTTTGCCAGTCCTGATGTTTGTGTCCAGTTTGAGTTTTGAAGCATGTTAAGGAGGTCAAATTACAGCTTAAAGAGGCAAAAGTGACTGTTTTTACTAAAATTTTGTTTTGAAGGGGGAATTGCAAACTTCCTGTTGATTTTTGCTGATGGATGTCATTGTATGAAATCTAGGTCTAAGTGAGACCTACATAGAGGTTTTTGTTTCATGTCTCCAAGACATTCCTACTGGAAGTCACAGGCAGTTTTGTCTGAGTTTTCTATCTAGGAGCAGTTGTTTTCTTCCTAGGGGGCGCTAGAGCGCAATTTTGAGTTTTGGGGTTAGGTTTTTTATTAGATCGTAATTTTTGCCAGTCCTGATGTTTGTGTCCAGTTTGAGTTTTGAAGCATGTTAAGGAGGTCAAATTACAGCTCAAAGAGGCAAAAGTGACTATTTACTAAAATTTTGTTTTGAAGGGGGAATTGCAAACTTCCTGTTGATTTTTGCTGGGGGTCAATGAATGAAATGTAGGTCTAAGTGAGACCTACATAGAGGGTTTTGTTTCATGTCTCTATGACATTCCTACTGGAAGTTACAGGCAGTTTTGTCTTGAGTTTTCTTTCTAGGAGCAGTTGTGTCCATGTTTTCTTCCTAGGGGGCGCTAGAGCGCAATTTTGAGTTTTGGGGTTAGGTTTTTTATTAAATCGCAATTTTTGCCAGTCCTGATGTTTGTGTCCAGTTTGGTGAGTTTTGAAGCATGTTAAGGAGGTCAAATTACAGCTCAAAGAGGCAAAAGTGACTGTTTTTACAAAAAAATTGTTTTGAAGGGGGAATTGCAAACTTCCTGTTGATTTTTGCTGATGGATGTCAGTGTATGAAATCTAGGTCTAAGTGAGACCTACATAGAGGTTTTTGTTTCATGTCTCTAAGACATTCCTACTGGAAGTCACAGGCAGTTTTGTCTGAGTTTTCTTTCTAGGAGCAGTTGTTTTCTTCCTAGGGGGCGCTAGAGCGCAATTTTGAGTTTTGGGGTTAGGCTTTTTTATTAGATCGCAATTTTTGCCAGTCCTGATGTTTGTGTCCAGTTTGGTGAGTTTTGAAGCATGTTAAGGAGGTCAAATTACAGCTCAAAGAGGCAAAAGTGACTATTTACTAAAATTTTGTTTTGAAGGGGGAATTGCAAACTTCCTGTTGATTTTTGCTGGGGGTCAATGAATGAAATGTAGGTCTAAGTGAGACCTACATAGAGGGTTTTGTTTCATGTCTCTATGACATTCCTACTGGAAGTTACAGGCAGTTTTGTCTTGAGTTTTCTTTCTAGGAGCAGTTGTGTCCATGTTTTCTTCCTAGGGGGCGCTAGAGCGCAATTTTGAGTTTTGGGGTTAGGTTTTTTATTAAATCGCAATTTTTGCCAGTCCTGATGTTTGTGTCCAGTTTGGTGAGTTTTGAAGCATGTTAAGGAGGTCAAATTACAGCTCAAAGAGGCAAAAGTGACTGTTTTTACAAAAAAATTGTTTTGAAGGGGGAATTGCAAACTTCCTGTTGATTTTTGTTGATGGATGTCAGTGTATGAAATCTAGGTCTAAGTGAGACCTACATAGAGGTTTTTGTTTCATGTCTCTAAGACATTCCTACTGGAAGTCACAGGCAGTTTTGTCTGAGTTTTCTTTCTAGGAGCAGTTGTTTTCTTCCTAGGGGGCGCTAGAGCGCAATTTTGAGTTTTGGGGTTAGGTTTTTTATTAGATCGCAATTTTTGCCAGTCCTGATGTTTGTGTCCAGTTTGAGTTTTGAAGCATGTTAAGGAGGTCAAATTACAGCTCAAAGAGGCAAAAGTGACTGTTTTTAGTAAACTTTTGTTTTGAAGGGGGAATTGCCAACTTCCTGTTGATTTTTGCTGATGGATGTCATTGTATGAAATCTAGGTCTATGTGAGACCTACATAGAGGTTTTTGTTTCATGTCTTTACTACATTCCTACCGGACGTTACAAGCAGTTTTGTCTGTGTTTTTTCCTCGGGGGCGCTAGAGCGCAATTTTGAGTTTTGGGGTTTGGTTTTTTTGATTAGATGGCAATTTTTGCCAGTCCTGATGTGTGTGTCAAATATGGTGAGTTTTGAAGCATGTTAAGGGGGTCAAATTACAGCTCATAGGGGCGGCGGAATAATAATAATAATAAAACGCACGAAATACAATAGGGTCCTCTGTCCCAAAGGGACATTGCGGTCCCTAATAAATGAAGAATAGTGAACAACAGGCTGAATAAGTGTACGTTATATGAGGCATAAATAACCAACTGGTATGTTAACGTAACATATTATGGTAAGAGTCATTCAAATAACTATAACATATAGAACATGCTATACGTTTACCAAACAATCTGTCACTCTTTATCGCTAAATCCCATGAAATCTTATACGTCTAGTCTCTTACGTGAATGAGATCAATAATATTATTTGATATTTTACGCTAATGTGTTCATCATTTCACACATAAGTCGCTCTTGAGTATAAGTCGCACCCCCGGCCAAACTATGGAAAAAAAAAAACTGCGACTTATAGTCCGAAAAATACGGTATATTGTTTTAGTTTACCTATTTTTTTTTTTAGTAGTTTGAAGTAACTTTAGCTTACCTGAATATTTACAAGCATCCTCTTGATACAATGACACAACTTAACAAACCGCCTGTTTTTTTTCTCGATCCCCGGGGAAGTGTGTGTGTGTGTGTGTGTGTGTGTGTGTGTGTGTGAGAAGACAAGGAGGCAGTGGGCACCTAACACTGACATGCTTCTGGTATTTACTACATCTTGTACATCCATCCATTTTCTACCGCTTGTCCCTTTTTGGGGTTGCAGGGGGTGCTGGAGCCTATCTCAGCTGCATTCGGGTGGAAGGCGGGGTACACCCTGGACAAGTCGCCACCTCACCACAGGGCCAACACAGATAGACAGACAACATTCACACACTAGGGCCAATTTAGTGTTGCCAATCAACCTATCCCCAGGTGCATGTCTTTGGAGGTGGGAGGGGCCTATCCCCAGGTGCATGTCTTTGGAGGTGGGAGGGGCCTATCCCCAGGTGCATGTCTTTGGAGGTGGGAGGAAGCCGGAGTACCCGGAGGGAACCCACGCAGTCACGGGGAGAACATGCAAACTCCACACAGAAAGATCCTGAGGCCGGGATTGAACTCAGGACTAACCCTAACCCAGGACTGCTCAGGACCTTCGTATTGTGAGGCAGATGCACTGGCCCCTCTTCCATTGTGCTGCCACATGTACAAAAGGCTGTTAAATACAGAAAAAGCAACTACCCGTTGTTTTGTCATCCTCTCTAGCATTGGTCCCCAACCACCGGTCCGTGGACCGATTGGTACCGGGGCCGCACAAGAAATTAAAAAAATCAACATAAAAAACACAATATATACATTATATATCCATATATATCAATACAGTCTGCAGGGATACAGTCCGTAAGCACACATGATTGTATTTCTTTATGACAAAAAAAAAAAAAAAAAAAAAATAAAAATAAAATATATATATATATATATATATATATATTAGTACATGACTTGTACTTATACCCACATTTTGCTCCACTGACGATATTCTATATATTCAATGATAGCTACATCGCTATCATTGATAAATATGCATATGTAAAAAACCAGTGAAGTTGTCACGTTGTGTAAATGGTAAATAAAAAGAGAATACAATGATTTGCAAATCCTTTTCAACTTATATTCAATTGAATAGACTGCAAAGACAAGATACTTAATGTTCGAACATTCTTGCTTGATGTACAGCTTAAGTTGTTCAACAGTCCCGGGGGTCTCCGTTGTGCTATTTTAGGCTTCATAATGCACCACACATTTTCAACGGGAGACAGGTCTGGACTACAGGCAGGCCAGTCTAGTACCCGCACTCTTTTACTATGAAGCCACGTTGATGTAACACGTGGCTTGGCATTGTCTTGCTGGAATAAGCAGGGGCGTCCATGGTAACGTTGCTTGGATGGCAACATATGTTGCTCCAAAACCTGTATGTACCTTTCAGCATTAATGGTGCCTTCACAGATGTGTAAGTTACCCATGTCTTGGGCACTAATACACCCCCATACCATCACACATGCTGGCTTTTACACTTTGCGCCTATAACAATCCGGATGGTTCTTTTCCTCTTTGGTCCGGAGGACACGACGTCCACAGTTTCCAAAAACAATTTGAAAAGTGGACTCATCAGACCACAGAACACTTTTTCCACTTTGTATCAGTCCATCTTAGATGAGCTCAGGCCCAGCAAAGCCGACGGCGTTTCTGGGTGTTGTTGATAAATAGCTTTCGTTTTGCATAGTAGAGTTTTAAGTGATGTAGCGACTAACCGTAGTTACTGACAGTGGGTTTCTGAAGTGTTCCTGAGCCCATGTGGTGATATCCTTTACACACTGATGTCGCTTTTTGATGCAGTACTGCTTGAGGGATCGAAGGTCACGGGCTTAGCTGCTTACGTGCAGTGATTTCTCCAGATTCTCTGAACCTTTTGATGTTGAAATCCCTAAATTCTTTGCAATAGCTGGCTGAGAAATGTTGTTCTTAAACTGTTGGACAATTTTGCTCACGCATTTGTTGACAAAGTGGTGACCCTCGCCCCGTCCTTGTTTGTGAATGACTGAGCATTTCATGGAGTCTACTTTTATACCCAGTCATGGCACCCACCTGTTCCCAATTAGCCCGTTCACCTGTGGGATGTGTTTTGATGAGCATTCTTCAACTTTCTCAGTCTTTTTTGCCACCCGTGCCAGCTTTTTTGAAACATGATGCAGGCATCAAATTCCAAATGAGCTCATATTTGCAAAAAATAACAGTTTTCCAGTTTGAACGTTAAATATCTTGTCTTTGCAGTCTATTCAATTGAATATATATATATATATATATATATATATATATATATATATATATATATATATATATATATATATATATATACGTATATATATTTGTATTCTCTTTTTATTTACCATTTATATAACATGCCAACTTCACTGGCTTTGGATATAAATACAAATAAATAAGACAAGCTTAAGTTAGAGTATGTGTGAAATATCAATATAATTTATTGTATTTACAATTATTTAATTGGCATTGATTGTGTTTTTGTTTTTGATAAAGCTCTTTAATTGAATGTCATTATAATGGTGGTTACAATGTTGCACATTCAAGATCCAATTCATGTTTAATGTTCCTGATAGGGCTGCAGCTAACGATTATTTTTCTATCGATTAATCTATAGATTATTTTTTCGATTAATCGGTTAATCTATAGATTATTTTTTCGATTAATCTATAGATTATTTTTCCTTTTACCGATTTTTTTAAAAATTTAAAATGAAGAGGAAAAAATAAATGTAGGCCAGTTTTTTCAAAAGGCATGGCTTTTATTTACAAAAAAAAAAGTATGGCCACTAGTCAGTCAACATTGACAACAACATGACAAAATATTCTGTAACAATGTAAACATTTAAAACTTTTAACATTTAACAAAATTAAAAGTAGCTTATTTGCTTTTTAATGTGCAAATATAAAAGTAAACATCCAGTGCAAATCTTAATATTCTGGAATAGTATAAGCATTTAAAAAGTAAAAGTATTGCTTATTTTGCTTTAAAATGTGCAAAAATAAAGATAAACATCCAATACAAAAAAGTGCAAAACGGAAATATTCTGTAACAAGTGTAAACATTTCAACAAAAGTAAAAGTATTGCTTATTTGCTAAAATGTGCAAAAATAAAGCTAAACATCCAATACAAAAAAGTGTACAGTGTAAACATTTCAACAAAAGTAAAAGTATTGCTTATTTTGCTTAATAACACAACAATGATAGTATGATTAAAGTGAAAGTTAATTGTTCGTTTGTACCTAGTATATGTAACTGTTAATGTTGTAAAAGGTATTTGCACAACTAATTAACGTTAGCGTTTGTGACACGTCTTGTGCCGTGGGGTTCTTTCAGGACCGACAGACTGAACGCCAGACGGCTTTGCCAGGTTTACAATCTTTTGATTTTACACAAAGTCTTTTCTCTTCCAACTGCGCGGATCGCGCACCTGGGCACGTTTGCGACGTCGCTCCCGGCGCGCCCCGCCTCGCCGCTCGCTCGCCGCCGCCGCCTCTCCACAGCGTTAAAGAGGAGCGCGTCTTTGTAAACACTGAACAGGCACGCCAAACGCGCCTCTCAGAGCGAAACGGTGCTTTAGTTTATGAATTTACAACGCAGATACAAATGACACATTCATGTTTTTGTGTAATAATGACAACGTATACGCACGCGGACGATTGACTTGTTGATGGTGATGGCAAGAACGCTGTCGGGGGTTTTCTTTTCAAATGTTCGTTCATAGTCGTTGTGCTGCTATGATAGGCCATTTCCGCTCGACACAGTGTGCATACAACAACATTATTAGGCCGTTTATTGAAATACTCCCACACTTTTGACGACTTTTGGCGTGCTTTTTTCCCCTCGCTCGCATCGTCTGCTTTGCGCTCCGCCATGACAGTAAAGTAGTGTGACGTAAATATGCGACGCGCCGACGCACAAAAACGGCGTCGACGTATTTACGTAACCGATGACGTCGACTACGTCGACGCGTCGTTTCAGCCTTAGTTCCCGAGCAACACGCTAAAAAGGGGCCCCTCAGCATAATGCTTGTCTGTGTATAACAGCGTCCCTGCTAAACAATCGCATTTGTCATAACCGTAAATTAGTGCTAACGCGTCGGCCATGTTCCCTTTCCATCAAACAATAGTTAATGAAGACTGAATAATTAATCACACTTGCTCGCAAAACCAAGATCGTCTTGAAAGGTGAAGATGAAGTACGAGCTTGATTAAGTTTGAGGCCTCATCTGATGAAACATTTTAATTAACATGCAAAGCTGACCTGAGCGTGAACCGCTAAGGGATCTGCTATCACGGTGCCTGTCACCTGGTGCTGCGGGTGACACGCTAATTATGCTTCCCCATTCATGCGGTACATGGCGTCATTCTGGCGCATGATGGATGGCCATCATTATGACAGGCAGGAGACGAGGAGTGCAGCTGCCACACTTGGACACGGTGTTCATATGGTACCCATTACTGTGGGACACATCATGCTATTTTTCTATATACTATAAACTGTCCAGAGGTGGGTAGAGTAGCCAGAAATTGTACTCAAGTAAGAGTACTGTTACTTTAGAGATTTATTACTCAAGTAAAAGTAAGGAGTAGTCACCCAAATATTTACTTGAGTAAAAGTAACCAGTATGTTGTGAAAAAACTACTCAAGTACTGAGTAACTGATGAGCAACATACACACACATATCATATATATATATATATATATATATATATATATACACACATATATATATATACAGTATATAATTTATATTTATTTATTTTGCCGTTTTTGTTTACATGTTAAAGGTGTTTTAATGAATATACATGCATGTTTAACACATATAGATTCCTTTCTTTCATGTTGACAAGAATATAAGTTGGTGTATTACCTGATTCTGATGACTTGCATTGATTGTAATCAGACAGCAGTGCTTAACGTCCACGTTTTCAAATGCAGGAGAAAAAAAGTTCCTCCTTTCTGTCTAATACCACATGAAAGTGGTTGGTTTTTGGTATCTTATTTGTCCAGCTTCCATATTCGTTTTCACACACTTTACAAGAAATACATTGGCGGCAAATTCCGTAGCTTGCTAGCTTGCTTGCGCTGGCTTTCGGAGACTCTTATTTTGAAAGCGCAGGCGCGATGGAGCGGCACTTTTATTGTGAAGACAGGAACTGTGCAGTCAGTCTTTAGGCTTTTGACGGGATGTACGGTTGAAATAAAAAAGGGTCTTTTTTCCTTCACACTTTTGATTGATTGATTGAAACTTTTATTAGTAGATTGCACAGCACAGTATATATTCCGTACAATTGACCACTAAATGGTAACACCCCAATAAGTTTTTCAACTTGTTTAAGTCAGGTCATGTGACCACCTGGCTCTGTTTGATTGGTCCAACGTCACCAGTGACTGCATCTGATTGGTGGAACGGAGTGAACGTCACCAGTGACTGTATTTGTTGAAACGCAGGCACTATGAAGGTCTGTCTGACAGACCAAAACAAACAAAGCGTGCATTAACAGATCGATAAAAATTAGTAGCGAGTAGCGAGCTGAATGTAGATAAAAGTAGCGGAGTAAAAGTAGCGTTTCTTCTCTATAAATATACTCAAGTAAAAGTAAGTTGTATTAAAACTACTCTTAGAAGTACAATTTATCCCAAAAGTTACTCAAGTAGATGTAACGGAGTAAATGTAGCGCGTTACTACCCACCTCTGAAACTGTCTTTACAAAGGTAATAATGTCATTAAGTTAACATTGTGGTTTGCAGTAGGGTGGAATAATGTACATACAGACTGTCCAAAGTGGGGTTGGGGGGGTGTAAGTGGGGATGTTGCACAGAGGCCTTCTTGGATTTTGTTAAGTATGAAACAAATTCTGACATTTTGTCAGGTTCAAACACTGACGACATCTACAAACCCCGTTTCCATATGAGTTGGGAAATTGTGTTAGATGTAAATATAAACGGAATACAATGATTTGCAAATCCTTTTCAACCCATATTCAGTTGAATATGCTACAAAGACAACATATTTGATGTTTTGCAAATAATAATTAACTTAGAATTTCATGGCTGCAACACGTGACAAAGTACCGTATTTTCCGCACTATTAGCCGCACCTAAAAACCACAAATTTTATCAAAAGCTGACAGTGCGGCTTATAACCCGGTGCGCTTTATATATGGATTAATATTAAGATTCATTTTCATAAAGTTTCGGTCTCGCAACTACGGTAAACAGCCGCCATCTTTTTTCCCCGTAGAAGAGGAAGTGCTTCTTCTTCTACGCAAGCAACCGCCAAGGTAAGCACCCGCCCCCATAGAACAGGAAGCGCTTCTTCTTCTACTGTAAGCAACCACCCGCCCGCGTAGAAGAAGAAGAAGAAGAAGAACGCGGATATTACCGTACGTTTCATTTCCTTTGTGTGTTTACATCTGTAAAGACCACAAAATGGCTCCTACTAAGCGACAGGTTTCCGGTTCATGAAAAGACGCAATCTCTCCATCCGCACACGGACTACTATTTCACAGCAACTGCCTAAAGACTTTCAAGAAAAGCTGGCTACTTTCCGTGCATATTGTAAAA
This sequence comes from Nerophis lumbriciformis, assembly GCF_033978685.3. Classification (NCBI taxonomy): domain Eukaryota; kingdom Metazoa; phylum Chordata; class Actinopteri; order Syngnathiformes; family Syngnathidae; genus Nerophis; species Nerophis lumbriciformis. The sequence continues at coordinate 49,658,168 of NC_084557.2, forward strand.
ACAAGATAGCTGAAAAAAAGATCCGGCCAGAGAACATTATCAACATGGACGAGGTTCCACTGACTTTTGATATTCCTGTGAACCGCACTGTGGATACAACGGGAGCACGTACGGTGAATATTCGCACCACAGGGAATGAGAAGTCATCCTTCACTGTGGTTCTAGCTTGCCATGCTAATGGCCAGAAACTTCCACCCATGGTGATATTCAAAAGGAAGACCTTGCCAAAAGAGACCTTTCCAGCCGGCGTCATCATAAAAGCTAACTCGAAGGGATGGATGAAGAAAAGATGAGCGAGTGGTTAAGGTAAGTTTACGCGAAGAGGCCGGGTGGCTTTTTTCACGCAGCTCCGTCCATGTTGATATACGACTCCATGCGCGCCCACATCACGCTGGTTTTTAATATATTATTAAAGTTTGACTGACCTATCTGACTGTTTTTTTGACATTCCTTTAGCGCAGTTAGATGCGGCTTATAACACGGGGCGGCTTATAGGTGGACAACGTTTTGAAATATGCCGTTCATTGAAGGCGCGGCTTATAACCCAGGGCGCCTTATGGTGCGGAAAATACGGTAGTTGGGAAAGGGCATGTTCACCACTGTTACATCACCTTTCCTTTTAACAACACTCAATAAACGATTGGGAACTGAGGAAACTAATTGTTGAAGCTTTGAAAGTGGAATTCATTCCCATTCTTGTTTTATGTAGAGCTTCAGTCGTTCAACAGTCCGGGGTCTCCGCTGTTGTATTTTACGCTTTACACATTTTCGAGACAGGTCTGGACTGCAGGCGGGCCAGGAAAGTACCCACACTCTTTTTTTACGAAGCCACGCTGTTGTAACACGTGCGGAATGTGGCTTGACATTGTCTTGCTGAAATAAGCAGGGGCGTCCATGAAAAAGACGGCGCTTAGATGGCAGCATATGTTGTTCCAAAACCTGTATGTACCTTTCAGCATTAATGGTGCCTTCACAGATGTGTAAGTTACCCATGCCTTGGGCACTAATGCACCCCCATACCATCACACATGCTGGCTTTTGAACTTTGCGTCGATAACAGTCTGGATGGTTCGCTTCCCCTTTGGTCCGGATGACACGATTTGAAATGTGGACTCGTCAGACCACAGAACACTTTTCCACTTTGCATGAGTCCATCTTAGATGATCTCGGGCCAAGAGAAGCCGGCGGCGTTTCTGGGTGTTGTTGATAAATGGCTTTCGCTTTGCATAGTAGAGCTTTAACTTGCACTTACAGATGTAGCGACCAACTGTATTTAGTGACAGTGGTTTTCTGAAGTGTTCCTGAGCCCATGTGGTGATATCCTTTAGAGATTGATGTGGGTTTTTGATACAGTGCCGTCTGAGGGATGGAAGGTCACGGCCATTCAATGTTGGTTTCCGGCCATGCCGCTTACGTGGAGTGATTTCTCCAGATTCTCTGAACCTTTTGATGATATTATGGAGCGTAGATGTTGAAATCCCTCAATTTCTTGCAATTGCACTTTTGAGAAACGTTGTTCTTAAACTGTTTGACTATTTGCTCACGCAGTTGTGGACAAAGGGGTGTACCTCGCCCCAGTCCTTTCTTGTGAAAGACTGAGCATTTTTTTGGGAAGCTGTTTTTATACCCAATCATGGCACCCACCTGTTCCCAATTAGCCTGCACACCTGTGGGATGTTCCAAATAAGTGTTTGATGAGCATTCCTCAACTTTATCAGTATTTATTGCCACCTTTCCCAACTTCTTTGTCACGTGTTGCTGCCATCAAATTCTAAAGTTAATGATTATTTGCACAAAAAAAAAAAAAATTATCAGTTTGAACATCAAATATGTTGTCTTTGTAGAATGAAACAGCACTACAACCCTAACCCTAATTATACTCGACCATTTACCAACATGTGTAAAATGATATTAGATATGATGTGCAATGATGTCTTACACTAGAATGATAGTACATAGATAGTGCAGTGAGGGAGGTGAAGTAATTAAAAGTGGACTGAGGACGCTCAGGTGAGGTCATGAATGAGTGAAATATATATTAGCCTGTTTTTACTTTGTCAACAAAAAAAATAATTTTTAACATGCGACTCCGAGAGGGACAAGCGGTAGAAAATGGATGGATGAATAACTAATAAGGGCAGGGAAGAGAAGGGAGCGTCAGGGTGTGAGGAAAGATTTCACAGTCATATTATTGATTTTTTTTTTGCAAATAATACTTAAAATTTAATGGCAGCAACACATTGCAAAAAAAGTAGGCATAGGGACATTTTTACCACTGTGTTACCTGGCCTTTCCTTTTAACAACACTCAGTAAAGGTTTGGGAACTGAGGAGACACATTTTTGAAGCTTCTCAGGTGGAATTCTTTCCCATTCTTGCTTGATGTACAGCTTAAGTTGTGCTATTTTAGGCTTCATAATGCGCCACACATTTTCAATGGGAGACAGGTCTGGACTACAGGCAGGCCAGTCTAGTACCCGCACTCTTTTACTATGAAGCCACGTTGATGCAACACATGGCTTGGCATTGTCTTGCTGAAATAAGCAGGGGCGTCCATGGTAACGTTGCTTGGATGGCAACAAATGTTGCTCCAAAACCTGTATGTACCTTTCAGCATTAATGGCGCCTTCACAGATGTGTAAGTTACTACGCTACTTTCATACCCAATCATGGCACCCACCTGTTCCCAATTTGCCTGTTCACCTGTGGGTGTCAGGCTTGCCCCTGACAGTTTGGTTGTGTTTTAGTTTTTCCTCTGTGTGTAGCATTTCCTGTCAGCGCTCTTGTTTTGGTTCTGTTTCCTGTTTGTCTCCCTGAGTGATGTGTCCCCTCAGCTGTGGCTGATTGGCACCTGGCCACACCTGGTGTCAATCAGCCAGCTGCTATTTATACCTGCCCTACCCTCCAGTCACTGCTGGATTATTGTCATTGCCATTGTCACTACTACCTGTCTTAATACTTGTCGTTGTAGCTCTGTCTACTTTTGTTTCACTCTGCTCATGTCCTAGTTCCTTCATGTCACAGTAAGTGTTTTTATTTCTTGTCCACAGTTAGCCTCTGTGCTATTTTAGTTCATAGCCAAGTTTGTTCTCCGCCTTTTGTTTGTACCCTTTTGTTTGTTTTTTTGCTATAGTATTAAATCATGTTTTCTCGCTCAATGCTCTGCATCTTGGGGTTCGTCACCAACAAACTCTGACAGTGGGATGTTCCAAATAAGTGTTCGATGAGCATTCCTCAACTTTATCAGTATTTATTGCCACCTTTCCCAACTTCTTTGTCACGTGTTGCTGGCATCAAATTCTAAAGTTAATGATTATTTGCAAAAAAAAGAAAAAATGTTTGAGTTTGAACATCAAATATGTTGTCTTTGTAGCATATATTTTAGTTCATAGCCAAGTTTGGTCTCCGCCTTTTGTTTGTACCCTTTTGTTTGTTTTTTTGCTATGGTATTAAATCATGTTTTCTCGCTCAATGCCTGCCGTCATCTCTGCATCTTGGGGTTCGTCACCAACAAACTCTGACAGTGGGATGTTCCAAATAAGTGTTCGATGAGCATTCCTCAACTTTATCAGTATTTATTGCCACCTTTATCAGTATTTATTGCCACCTTTGTCACGTGTTGCTGGCATCAAATTCTAAAGTTAATGATTATTTGCAAAAAAAGAAAAAATGTTTGAGTTTGAACATCAAATATGTTGTCTTTGTAGCATATTCAACTGAATATGGGTTGAAAAGGATTTGCAAATCATTGTATTCCGTTTATATTTACATCTAACACCATTTCCCAACTCATATGGAAACGGGGTTTGTATTGTCATGATGTGACCAGTCATATCTGGTATTCTCACACTATGGAAGTGATCGTGTTGATTGCTGCATCACACGTTGCATGTAACATCATAACGGCCGCATGCTGAGCCACGCCTCTTCCATCAGTGCCAGCAAGTGAACCCTGGCCCATTTCCAAAGTCTATCGATGGATCTCTTTGCTATCATCAAGACCATGTTGGCCCAATAACACAAAGCGCCTGCGCTTATTCAGCACAGCGCTTTACCTTGCATGTAATCAATGGTCAGCTGTCATGATGGTGACTGGAGAGCACATACACACACACACACACACACACACACTGAAGCACATCTGGGATTTGGATGCTGAATAACTGCCCACTCAACAGGGACGCCTTTTGAATAAAACAAGAGCGCAGGTCTGTGTCGCGGCTCCTTTGGCCTCCACGCCGGCAAAGCTGTCCACAGAGCAGGTCAGGGCACACAAGACATGGACGAGCTGGCAATGGATCTTGTCTTGTTGCTTGTTGAAGAGACAGCAACGACTTACTGGAAGTTCCGAAAAGGTCATCTTGATTCTCGTACCTTTTTTTTTTTTTTCTATCATCTCGCTATGCTTAAATCCTGCAATATAAAAATGGATTCACTTTTTGTTGCCACAGTATGCACAGCAAATGGAAAAACAATTCACTCATTATATTTTCACCCTTGTCAGCTACTTAAAAGTGTGTTGTTTTGTTCACATTTTTGTCATGTCGTTAAGGCTGGGCGATATTGCCTTTTTTTAATATCTCGATATTTTTAGGCCATGTCTCGATACACCATATACAGGTAAAAGCCAGTAAATTAGAATATTTTGAAAAACTTGATTTATTTCAGTAATTGCATTCAAAAGGTGTAACTTGTACATTATATTTATTCATTGCACACAGACTGATGCATTCAAATGTTTATTTCATTTAATTTTGATGATTTGAAGTGGCAACAATTGAAAATCCAAAATTCCGTGTGTCACAAAATTAGAATATTACTTAAGGCTAATACAAAAAAGGGATTTTTAGAAATGTTGGCCAACTGATAAGTATGAAAATGAAAAATATGAGCATGTACAATACTCAATACTTGGTTGGAGCTCCTTTTGCCTCAATTACTGCGTTAATGCGGCGTGGCATGGAGTCGATGAGTTTCTGGCACTGCTCAGGTGTTATGAGAGCCCAGGTTGCTCTGATAGTGGCCTTCAACTCTTCTGCGTTTTTGGGTCTGGCATTCTGCATCTTCCTTTTCACAATACCCCACAGATTTTCTATGGGGCTAAGGTCAGGGGAGTTGGCGGGCCAATTTAGAACAGAAATACCATGGTCCGTAAACCAGGCACGGGTAGATTTTGCGCTGTGTGCAGGCACCAAGTCCTGTTGGAACTTGAAATCTCCATCTCCATAGAGCAGGTCAGCAGCAGGAAGCATGAAGTGCTCTAAAACTTGCTGGTAGACGGCTGCGTTGGCCCATGGATCTCAGGAAACAGAGTGGACCGACACCAGCAGATGACATGGCACCCCAAACCATCACTGATGGTGGAAACTTTACACTAGACTTCAGGCAACGTGGATCCTGTGCCTCTCCTGTCTTCCTCCAGACTCTGGGACCTCGATTTCCAAAGGAAATGCAAAATTTGCATGGTTGGGTGATGGTTTGGGGTGCCATGTCATCTGCTGGTGTCGGTCCACTCTGTTTCTAAAAATCCCTTTTTTGTATTAGCCTTAAGTAATATTCTAATTTTGTGACACACGGAATTTTGGATTTTCATTTGTTGCCACTTCAAATCATCAAAATTAAATGAAATAAACATTTGAATGCATCAGTCTGTGTGCAATGAATAAATATAATGTACAAGTTACACCTTTTGAATGCAATTACTGAAAAAAATCAAGTTTTTCAAAATATTCTAATTTACTGGCTTTTACCTGTATATATGTGGATATTTTTAAAGGGGAACATTATCACAATTTCAGAATGGTTAAAACCATTAAAAATCAGTTCCCAGTGGCTTATTTTATTTTTCGAAGTTTTTTTCAAAATTTTACCCATCACGCAATACCCCTAAAAAAAAGCTTCAAAGTGCCTGATTTTAACCATCGTTATATACACCCGTCCATTTTCCTGTGACGTCACATAGTGAAGCCAACACAAACAAACATGGCGGAAAGAACAGCAAGCTATAGCGACATTAGCTCGGATTCAGACTCGGATTTCAGCGGCTTAAGCGATTCAACAGATTATGCATGTATTGAAACGGATGGTTGTAGTGTGGAGGCAGGTAGCGAAAACCAAATTGAAGAAGAAACTGAAGCTATTGAGCCATATCGGTTTGAACCGTATGCAAGCGAAACCCACGAAAACGACACGACAGCCAGCGACACGGGAGAAAGCGAGGACGAATTCGGCGATCGCCTTCTAACCAACGATTGGTATGTGTTTGTTTGGCATTAAAGGAAACTAACAACTATGAACTAGGTTTACAGCATATGAAATACATTTGGCAACAACATGCACTTTGAGAGTGCAGACAGCCCATTTCAGGCGCGCTAAGAACATATATTTTTCCACGATTTCAGCACTCAGGTTAACCATACCTAAATAGACACAAAATACTGCATTACACAAGACTACCCGAATGTACTCGAATTATTGAAAAAAATAAATGTTTTTAAGCCAAATTATTGGTAAACACAGTTTATGTATAATAATTTACGTAAAACCGCGAGTAATGAATAAAGTTTTCATCAATTAATATATTCTGTAGACATACCCTCATCCGCTCTCTTTTCCTGAAAGCTGATCTGTCCAGTTTTGGAGTTGATGTCAGCATCTGCTTTGAGTGTCGCAGGATATCCACACATTCTTGCCATCTCTGTCGTAGCATAGCTTTCGTCGGTAAAGTGTGCGGAACAAACCACTGACCATTTCGTCGGCTTTCCCCACAGCCTCGTATTTTGAACAAATTTCGTCCAATTTCTTGCCACTTTGGCATCTTTGGGCCACTGGTGCAACTTGAATCCGTCCCTGTTCGTGTTGTTACACCCTCCGACAACACACCGACGAAAGTGAGAAAATGGCGGATTGCTTCCCGATGTGACGTCACTTTGTGACGTCATTGCCCCGAGAGCGAATATTAGAAAGGCGTTTAATTCGCCAAAATTCACCCATTTAGAGTTCGGAAATCGGTTAAAAAAATATATGGTCTTTTTTCTGCAACATCAAGGTATATATTGACGCTTACATAGGTCTGGTGATAATGTTCCCCTTTAAGCCATGTCACCATACACTATATATATAAAGTTAAAGTTAAAGTTAAAGTACCAATGATTGTCACACACACACTAGGTGTGGCGAGATTATTCTCTGCATTTGACCCATCACCCTTGATCACCCCCTGGGAGGTGAGGGGAGCAGTGGGCAGCAGCGGTGGCCGCGCCCGGGAATCATTTTTGGTGATTTAACCCCCAATTCCAACCCTTGATGCTGAGTGCCAAGCAGGGAGGTAATGGGTCCCATTTTTATAGTCTTTGGTATGACTCGGCCGGGATTTGAACTCACAACCTACCGATCTCAGGGCGGACACTCTAACCACTAGGCCACTGAGTAGAATATGTGGATATTTTTAGGTCCTGTCACGATACACCATATATATGTGGATATCAGTGACGTGCAGTCTCACCTGCCATCATGGAAAGAAAAAAAATTTAAAAAGAAAACAATTTTATTAAATTGTTATATGTATCCAGTGATTATACTATACATTTATTTTCCATTTAACTTCACCAGTTTTAGATTATTTTTATTTAAAATCGCTGAATTTTCACATTTGTCGTTCAAATACTGAGAAGAGACGGTGCGGTGAGTCAGCAGCCAGTTGAGGCACGTCACTCAGTGCCTCAACATGGATTGCGCAATGACTCGGCTAACTGCTGGCCTGCTGTGCAGTGAGACCGTATTGCTATATGAATTATATTATACATTTCCATAGTTTAGTTAGCTGAGGTATATAATGTACAGTGTATTTGGTCAACAACTGTATGTGTGTAAAGTATTTCTTGTGCTGAGCGATCATAAAACGGCTGCAAAAGACGCACTGGCTGAGGCTCGCCTCCTGCACCCCCGCCGTGGAATGCACGGCAACCCCTGATGGGAGTGTTATATCAACTAAAGCCCACACTTAAACTTTCCACGTGCAAGATTGAATCCATTTAAAAAAAGTTATTTCATAAGAAGCCAAAAAGTGCAAAAACAATAATGTTTGTGTTGGAGGAGTTGTGAATGACTGCAGGGCCACAACATTAGGTACACCTGCAGTCTGCAGCGCATAATAGAAACTTAACATCACAAAGAGGAAAGCCCATAAAAATAGGTTACAAAAGTTATTTAATAAGAAGCCAAAAAGTGCAAAAACAATAATGTTCGTGTTGGAGGAGTTGTGAATTAGGTACACCTGCAGTCTGCAGGTGTACCTAATGTTGTGGCCCTGCAGTCATTCACAACTCCTCCAACACGAACATTATTGTTTTCGCACTTTTTGGCTTCTTATTAAATAACTTTTGTAACTTGTTTTTATGGGCTTTCCTCTTTGTGATGTTAAGTTCCTGTTATGCGCAGTATATGCCTTGAGCTCTTATTTTGAAGGCGCTAAGAGCGGAAGTGATGACACGTTGGAGTGGAGCGGAGGTTTTTGAAAGAAGGTAAATAAAGTGGTCCTCGTGTAAACTGGAGCCTCCGTGTTTGTTATTTTGTAGTTTCATACAGTATAGGCGACATTTATAAACCCTCGGTTACACTTTTTTAAATAGATTCAATCTTGCACGTGGAAAGTTGAAGTGAGGGCTTTAGTTGATATAACACTCCCGCATTTTACGGCGGGGTGCATTAATCCAGCACAACAGCGGTGCATGGACTTCATTTATAAGTAAAGGTAAGACTATAATAACGTTTTTTTATTAAATGTGCTTTTTTGTGTGCTACAGTTTGTATGTGTAAAGTTAAAGTTAAGTTAAAGTAGCAATGATTGTCACACACACACTAGGTGTGGTGAAATGTGTCCTCTGCATTTGACCCATCCCCTTGTTCACCCCCTGGGAGGTGAGGGGAGCAGTGGGCAGCAGCGACGCCACGCCAGGGAATAATTTTTGGTGATTTAACCCCCAATTCCAACCTTTGATGCTGAGTGCCAAGCAGGGAAGAATGCTGGTATGAGCTTTTAAACATAACCCGTTTACTGCTGCCAATCAAATGGTGAATAAGATACTCTTTAGGGTTCATATGTTTGTAAATCTGACTGTGATGAAGTCAGTGCCTCACCAGCCATCAACCTCACCGCACGTCACTGGTGGATATATTTAATCCATGACACCATACACCATATATATGTGGATATATAGCTATTAGTGCACTTTTGTGCATGATGTCACTAAGATGACATATCAAAACAACTAGGGATGTCCGATAATGGCTTTTTGCCGATATTCCGATATTGTCCAACTCTTTAATTACCGATACCAATATCAACCGATACTGATGTATACAGTGGTGGAATTAACACATTATTATGCCTAATTTGGACAACCAGGTATGGTGAAGATAAGGTCCTTTTTAAAAAATAAAATAAAATAAAATAAGACAATTAAATTAAAAACATTTTCTTGAATAAAAAAGAAAGTAAAACAATACAAAAACAGTTACATAGAAACTAGTAATGAATGAAAATGAGTCAAATTAAAGGTTAGTACTATTAGTGGACCAGCAGCACGCACAATCATGTGTGCTTACGGACTGTATCCCTTTGCAGACTGTATTGATATATATTGATATATAATGTAGGAACCACAATATTAATAACAGAAAGAAACAACCCTTTTGTGTGAATGAGTGTAAATGGGGGAGGGAGGTTTTTTGGGTTGGTGCACTAATTGTAAGTGTATCTTGTGTTTTTTATGTTGATTTAATTAAAAAAATGAAAAAATACCGATAAAAAAAACGATACCGATAATTTCCAATATTACATTTTAAAGCATTTATCGGCCGATAATATTGGCAGGCTGATATTATCGGACATCTCTAAAAACAACACTAAATTAAAGTGCACTTTCTGTACAGAATGCCACTACAATAGTTTAAAAACATGTCACACAAGATATTTCAATAAGTGTAAAATAAAAATGAGCTGCATAATAGGTAATCAAATAGTGTATGTCCTTCGCTATGTGGTAGGTTCCTGCGGACGTTATCTCCTTCTGTTGTTGACTATTTGTTTCATACGGTGTTGATGTGGAAATCTTTGCCTCTGCATTTTGATGGTGTGGGCGTGTTGCACCGGCCGGAGATGTTGACATGCGGAGTAAGCACTGTTCATTCTCTAGCGGGTGACTTCTCAAATCATGCTACAAATTAGCAGTAATGCTACTTTTTGTAGCAACGCTTTTGCCCCACACTTGACAAATTACGGTTGTCTGTTCGACATATTCCCACTTGAAGCCAAACCACCGCCAGATGATGGACCCCCTGCTGTTTTTTAATTATTCCTTCATTTGTTACGAGATTCACACCTTCTCTCTCTCTCTCGTATTACCACTCGCACCATAGCTAACTTTAGCCATGCTGCTACCTCTCTGCTGCGCAAGGGCGCATACATATGTGACATATGACGTGACAGTATGTGACGGATGATGTGACATATGATGTGACATATGACGTGACAGTATGTGACGGATGATGTGACATATGATGTGACAGTATGTGACGTGTGTAAGAAGGTGCGCTTGCTGTCTGTGAGGAGAGACAAGAAGGAGTGAGTGTAGTTTAATGCCCGCAGCTAAAAGCAACTGCGTGAGAACATATACTCCAATATCACCATATAGTCATTTTCTATATCGCACAGAGACAAACCCGCGATATATCGTGTGTATTCCATATATCACCCAGCCCTACTTGTCGTCATTTTTATTCTAGTTTAATTTACAATTTTGATATATATATATATATATATATACAGTGGTGGTCAAAAGTTTACATACACTTGTAAAGAACATCATGTCATGGCTGTCAATCATTTCTACAAGTCTTATTTATTTGTGATGTAGTGATTGGAGCACATACTTGTTGCTCACAAAAAACATTCATGAAGTTTGCTTCTTTTATGAATTTATTATGGGTCTACTGACCCGCTCCTCTCTCCCTCCTTGACCTGCACCTCTCTGCCCTCGACCTGCTCTTCTCCCTCCTTGACCGGCTCTTCTCTCCCTCCTTGACCCGCTCCTCTCTCCCTCCTTGACCCGCTCTTCTCCCTCCTTGACCCGCTCCTCTCTCCCCTTGACACGCTCCTCTCTCCCTCCTCGACCCGCTCCTCTCTCCCTCCTTGACCCGCTCCTCTCTCCCTCCTCGACCCGCTCCTCTCTCCCTCCTCGACCCGCTCCTCTCTCACCTTGACACGCTCCTCTCTCCCTCCTCGACCCGCTCCTCTCTCCCTCCTTGACCCGCTCCTCTCTCCCTCCTTGACCCGCTCTTCTCCCTCCTTGACCCGCTCCTCTCTCCCCTTGACCCGCTCCTCTCTCCCTCCTCGACCCGCTCCTCTCTCCCTCCTTGACCCGCTCTTCTCCCTCCTTGACCCGCTCCTCTCTCCCCTTGACACGCTCCTCTCTCCCTCCTCGACCCGCTCCTCTCTCCCTCCTTGACCCGCTCCTCTCTCCCTCCTTGACCCGCTCTTCTCCCTCCTTGACCCGCTCCTCTCTCCCCTTGACACGCTCCTCTCTCCCTCCTCGACCCGCTCCTCTCTCCCTCCTTGACCCGCTCCTCTCTCCCTCCTTGACACGCTCCTCTCTCCCTCCTTGACCCGCTCCTCTCTCCCTCCTCGACCCGCTCCTCTCTCCCTCCTTGACCCGCTCCTCTCTCCCTCCTTGACACGCTCCTCTCTCCCTCCTTGACACGCTCCTCTCTCCCTCCTTGACACGCTCCTCTCTCCCTCCTTGACACGCTCCTCTCTCCCTCCTTGACCCGCTCCTCTCTCCCTCCTCGACCCGCTCCTCTCTCCCTCCTTGACCCGCTCCTCTCTCCCTCCTTGACCCGCTCCTCTCTCCCTCCTTGACCCGCTCCTCTCCCTCCTTGACCTGCTCCTCTCTCCCTCCTTGACCCGCTCCTCTCTCCCTCCTTGACCCGCTCCTCTCTCCCTCCTTGACCCGCTGCTCTCTCCCTCCTTGACCCGCTCCTCTCTCCCTCCTTGACCCGCTCCTCTCTCCCTCCTTGACCCGCTCTTCTCCCTCCTTGACCGGCTCCTCTCTCCCTCCTTGACCCGCTCTTCTCCCTCCTTGACCCGCTCTTCTCCCTCCTTGACCGGCTCCTCTGTCCCTCCTCGACCTGCTCCTCTCTCTCCCCTCGACCTGCTCCTCTCTCTCCCCTCGACCTGCTCCTCTCTCTCCCCTCGACCTGCTCCTCTCTCTCCCCTCGACCTGCTCCTCTCTCTCCCCTCGACCTGCTCCTCTCTCTCCCCTCGACCTGCTCCTCTCTCCCCCCTTGACCCGCTCCTCTCTCCCCCCTTGACCCGCTCCTCTCTCCCTCCTTGACACGCTCCTCTCTCCCTCCTTGACACGCTCCTCTCTCCCTCCTTGACACGCTCCTCTCTCCCTCCTCGACCCGCTCCTCTCTCCCCCCTTGACCTGCTCCTCTCTCCCTCCTTGACCCGCTCCTCTCTCCCTCCTCGACCCGCTCCTCTCTCCCTCCTCGACCCGCTCCTCTCTCCCTCCTTGACCCGCTCCTCTCTCCCTCCTTGACCTGCTCCTCTCTCCCTCCTTGACCCGCTCCTCTCTCCCTCCTCGACCCGCTCCTCTCTCCCCCCTTGACCCGCTCCTCTCTCCCTCCTTGACCCGCTCCTCTCTCCCTCCTTGACCTGTTCCTCTCTCCCTCCTTGACCCGCTCCTCTCTCCCTCCTCGACCCGCTCCTCTCTCCCTCCTCGACCCGCTCCTCTCTCCCTCCTCGACCCGCTCCTCTCTCCCTCCTTGACCCGCTCCTCTCTCCCTCCTTGACCCGCTCTTCTCCCTCCTTGACCCGCTCCTCTCTCCCCTTGACCCGCTCCTCTCTCCCTCCTCGACCCGCTCCTCTCTCCCTCCTTGACCCGCTCTTCTCCCTCCTTGACCCGCTCCTCTCTCCCCTTGACACGCTCCTCTCTCCCTCCTCGACCCGCTCCTCTCTCCCTCCTTGACCCGCTCCTCTCTCCCTCCTTGACCCGCTCTTCTCCCTCCTTGACCCGCTCCTCTCTCCCCTTGACACGCTCCTCTCTCCCTCCTCGACCCGCTCCTCTCTCCCTCCTTGACCCGCTCCTCTCTCCCTCCTTGACACGCTCCTCTCTCCCTCCTTGACCCGCTCCTCTCTCCCTCCTCGACCCGCTCCTCTCTCCCTCCTTGACACGCTCCTCTCTCCCTCCTTGACACGCTCCTCTCTCCCTCCTTGACACGCTCCTCTCTCCCTCCTTGACACGCTCCTCTCTCCCTCCTTGACACGCTCCTCTCTCCCTCCTTGACACGCTCCTCTCTCCCTCCTCGACCCGCTCCTCTCTCCCTCCTTGACCCGCTCCTCTCTCCCTCCTTGACCCGCTCCTCTCTCCCTCCTTGACCCGCTCCTCTCCCTCCTTGACCTGCTCCCCTCTCCCTCCTTGACCCGCTCCTCTCTCCCTCCTTGACCCGCTCCTCTCTCCCTCCTTGACCCGCTCCTCTCTCCCTCCTTGACCCGCTCCTCTCTCCCTCCTTGACCCGCTCTTCTCCCTCCTTGACCGGCTCCTCTCTCCCTCCTTGACCCGCTCTTCTCCCTCCTTGACCCGCTCTTCTCCCTCCTTGACCGGCTCCTCTGTCCCTCCTCGACCTGCTCCTCTCTCTCCCCTCGACCTGCTCCTCTCTCTCCCCTCGACCTGCTCCTCTCTCTCCCCTCGACCTGCTCCTCTCTCTCCCCTCGACCTGCTCCTCTCTCTCCCCTCGACCTGCTCCTCTCTCTCCCCTCGACCTGCTCCTCTCTCCCCCCTTGACCCGCTCCTCTCTCCCCCCTTGACCCGCTCCTCTCTCCCTCCTTGACACGCTCCTCTCTCCCTCCTTGACACGCTCCTCTCTCCCTCCTTGACACGCTCCTCTCTCCCTCCTCGACCCGCTCCTCTCTCCCCCCTTGACCTGCTCCTCTCTCCCTCCTTGACCCGCTCCTCTCTCCCTCCTCGACCCGCTCCTCTCTCCCTCCTCGACCCGCTCCTCTCTCCCTCCTTGACCCGCTCCTCTCTCCCTCCTTGACCTGCTCCTCTCTCCCTCCTTGACCCGCTCCTCTCTCCCTCCTCGACCCGCTCCTCTCTCCCCCCTTGACCCGCTCCTCTCTCCCTCCTTGACCTGTTCCTCTCTCCCTCCTTGACCCGCTCCTCTCTCCCTCCTCGACCCGCTCCTCTCTCCCTCCTCGACCCGCTCCTCTCTCCCTCCTCGACCCGCTCCTCTCTCCCTCCTCGACCCGCTCCTCTCTCCCTCCTCGACCCGCTCCTCTCTCCATCCTAGACCCGCTCCTCTTTCCCTCTTTGACCCGCTCCTCTCTCCCTCCTTGACCCGCTCCTCTCTCCCTCCTTGACCCGCTCCTGTCTCCCTCCTTGACCTGTTCCTCTCTCCCTCCTTGACCCGCTCGTTTCTCCCTCCTTGACCCGCTCCTCTCTCCCCTTGACCCGCTCCTCTCTCCCTCCTCGACCCGCTCCTCTCTCCCTCCTCGACCCGCTCCTCTCTCCCTCTTTGACCCGCTCCTCTCTCCCTCCTCGACCCGCTCCTCTCTCCCCCCTCGACCCGCTCCTCTCTCCCTCCTTACCCGCTCCTCTCTCCCTCCTTGTCCCGCTCCTCTCTCCCTCCTTGACCCGCTCCTCTCTCACTCCTTGACCCGCTCCTCTCTCCCTCCTTGTCCCGCTCCTCTCTCACTCCTTGACCCGCTCCTCTCTCCCTCCTTGTCCCGCTCCTCTCTCCCCCCTCGACCCGCTCCTCTCTCCCCCCTCGACCCGCTCCTCTCTCCCCCCTCGACCCGCTCCTCTCTCCCCCCTCGACCCGCTCCTCTCTCCCTCCTTACCCCCTCCTCTCTCCCTCCTTGACCCGCTCCTCTCTCCCTCCTTGACCCGCTCCTCTCTCCCTCCTTGACCCGCTCCTCTCTCCCTCCTTGACCCGCTCCTCTCTCCCTCCTTGACCCACTCCGCTCTCTCTCCTTGACCCGCTCCTCTATCTCTCCTTGACCCGCTCCTCTCTCCCTCCTTGACCCGCTCCTCTTCTTCTGCCTTGATCATCCATTTTTGTTTGGAACCTTCAGCAAACTGACTTCTCCAGGTGTGGTCACATGATTTGCAACAGGTGTTTACAGGTTGTGTTCACTGCTATGTTCATTCATTGTGTTCAAGTGTTGCTGACTGTGGGTGGCATTTTGCATCACGTTAGTTTCACCATGCATATTGGAGCAGAGATATATGCAACATATGTTTTAGCAGGGCAAAATGTGTTTAGAGTTTGGAGAAAAAGGAGATGGGCAAGGCATGGGAAAATGCCGATCCAGTTTAAAAAAAAACTCCGGTCCGTGTTTTCCAACGCACCGATTTAAATAATACATTCCACTTTTCTGCTGCTCCGTAATTTCCCTTCCGTATTTTCCAGCACACCTTCAACACATCCACAGGTCTGTGGATTCTCACGCAGTTGCTTTTAGCTGCTGGCATTACACGACAGGCTCTTCTCACTCTTTCCTGTGTCTCCCTCTCACAGACAGCAAGTGCACCTTCTGACACACGTCACATACTGTCACGACATACGTCACATACGTATACGTCCTCCCCGAGCAGAGAGGTAGCAGCATGGCTAACGTTAGCTGTGATGCTAGCGCAGCCGTGCGAGCAACGTTCCCTCTAAGGTGCTCGCCTGTGCAATTGCGCACTGTTTAAGCGTCCTCTGCGCATAGCAAATCTATGCCACGCACAAAATCTAATAAAAAAATAAGCGCATAACAATTTTCAACACACCGACACGACAGAGAAAACAGTTTTCGTCATCATTGTTCAAATATTGTGACGTCTGTCGAGACGCTTATCTCCATTCGGTGCCACACGCCCACACCATCAAAATGCTGAGGCAAAAATTTCCACATCAACACCGTATGAAAAAATTAGTGATTTTTTTAGTTGTGATTTCCTTCTCTGCATGAAAGTTTAAAAGTAGCATATATTAATGCAGTATGAAGAAGAATGTTTTAATGTAGACATGCAAGCCTTGAAAGAAAATGTTGAAAATCAAGACTACATTTCCTGCAAATGGGTGCATTTCTACCCTATATTTTAACTTTAGATTTATTCTCATATCAAACTCTTTTGGCTGTCTTTTTGACACTTACATCCGGCGCCCCCCTCCACACCCTGGATTATAAATAATGTAAATAATTCAATGTGATTATCTTGTGTGATGACTGTATTATGATGATAGTATATATCTGATAGTATATATCTGTATCATGAATCAATTTAAGTGGACCCCGACTTAAACAAGTTGAAAAACTTCTTGGGGTGTTACCATTTAGTGGTCAATTGTACGGAATATGTACTTCGCTGTGCAACCTACTAATACAAGTCTCAACCAATCAATCAAAACACATAGAATCATCATAATGCTGTGATTATATGCATCAAGTGTTCATTCAAGGCTAAGGCAAAATATCGAGATATATATCGTGTATCGCAATATGGCCTTAAAATATCGCAATATTAAAAAAAGGCCATATCGCCCAGCCCTTGTTTCAATGATGCCATTTCTGTTTGTCATGTATAATTTTGTCTATTTTGTGTTTATCCTTGAATAAACAGGTCAGTTTCTTGTTACCAACCATTGTGTATTATTCAAACTCCCCTAATTCAGCTGGCTAGTTGTTATCAAGAGTACTAAAACCCTTTTCAACATGATTCTGACAACTAAGTAGGCTAAATAACTTTAAACTTTAATACATGCTCGGATAGGCCAGTATCGGTCGGTATCGGATCGGAAATGCAAAAACAATATCGGTATCGAATCGGAAGTGCAAAAACCTGGATCGGGACATCCCTAATTGTGTCTACAGGTGAATTGTGTCTGTGGTTGTGGCAAATGGGTGGTAGTTTTACCAAATGAGTTTCGGCAACTGTTCATTTGGTTTAGAGTTTTGTGTTTTAGCAACAGAGAAAAACTGTAAAAAGCCTTCTGCAGATCTTTGTTGTCTGACATCATTCAAATCAATGCTCTCTTTGCCGTCCCCCCTAAAAAAAATAACATCAAAAAGTACAAATTGCACACACCGGCGAACATGAAGTGAACACTTCAAAAAAGGAGAGCTGAGAAATGCATTAGGATCCCATTAATTTTTTTTTATGTATTTTTTTTTTTGCCTTTATTTAATCAGTGCTTACTAAATTAAGTATTTAGTACGAGAGACATACATTATATGCACTTGTATTTGAACTAAAACCACTACAATACACCCTATTGTTAAAATGATATATCTTTGACAGTGTGCAGAGTAAAAGTGTCTAGACATACATGATAATAGAACTCTTTCATTAAATGCTAATATTGTAGGACTATACATAATGTACTGGTGGTAAGTTTTTAAAATGACGTTCTGTCAATGGCTGAACAGAATGAAATTTAGCTCTTATCTTTTGCTCATTTGTGTTTAATATATTCAGACTAAGTAAAGCGTATTTTGTTCAAGTGGACTGAAGGACACTTGAAAGGTCACGGTGGCAAAATTGGACATAGAAGTTTAATGTGAATTTATCTGATTGAGGTTTCATTTCACGACGCTGGTCATGTGACGTGTGCCCAAAGGAGCATATTTTTAGTTTCAAGTCATTTTTCTGTCAGTTATTGACTACTCTTCCAGAAAATTAATGTGTTACGCGAGCAGCCACATAACGTCTCCCGTGAAGTAAAAGTCATTTTGATAATAGGATGTTTTGTACGCACAGCAGACAATAATATAACATGGTCACTGATATGAACCTCCAAACTTAAACACAATTTGTTCTATGACACCGGTTGACTTCCAATGTGTTATTTAAAAACAAATGTCTTTAACGGTAACATTTTTGCCATCGTAAAAGATTTGCAGTATTAACCAACAGGAATTATTTCTCTACGGGCAATTAAAAAAAATGATTGTAAATAATTCTAATATATAATTTTCAATTATTATTTCCCAAAACAGTATAATTGCCTTTAGGAATGGACACCTACTGTATTTTTCGGAGTATAAGTCGCTCCGGACTTTGATGTAACACGTGGCTTGGCATTGTCTTGCTGAAATAAGCAGGGGCGTCCATGGTAACGTTGCTTGAATGGCAGCATATGTTGCTCCAAAACCTATATGCATACTTGCCAACCTTGAGACCTCCGATTTCGGGAGGTGGGGGGCGGGGGACGTGGTCGGGGGTGGGGCGGGGGGCGTGGTTGGGAGCGTGGTTAAAAAAAAAAAAAATAAATAAAAAATATATATATATATATAAGAAATACTTGACTTTCAGTGAATTCTAGTTATATATATATATATATATATATATATATATATATATATATATATATATATATATATAAAGAAATACTTGAATTTCAGTGTTCATTTATTTCCACATATACACACACACATAACACTCCTCTACTCATTGTTGAGTTAAGGGTTGAATTGTCCATCCTTGTTCTATTCTCTGTCACTATTTCAGAACACACACATTATACAAATATACATTATAAAATCAATAAGAAAACGGGAGCTCTAATTTGGGAGTCTGAATTAGGATCAGAAGTTCCTATATAAACATTGCGCACTCACGTCGCCTTTTTGTATTGATTACTGCAGCTGCACACTGGATACTACAAATACAAACTACAACTCACAAACACTTTAGAGTTAGGCTCCACCATCAGAATGTGTACTTAAACTTATAAAGATCACATGGATATTATTCAGTGAGTTGATTCACCAAAACTAACCTGTTATACAATAGGAAAAAGCACACAGGACGTTTCAATTGTTCACAGACTGGTCGCGCTCATCAGAATGACAAGACACTTCCGGTCTGCAGGTGATAGCATTCAATTGGGAAGAAACGCCCTACTGCCCCCTACTGACCAATGTGAATACTGATTAATGTGTAATGACAGCTCCAAAAACGAATTCAAACCACAAAATAAACTAACTAAATCAACACAAAAATGTGACACATTATGGGTGGGTCACATGTGCATGTACAACAGGCTGTCAACACGTCACTCAGGTCCGCATGGAGCTGGAGGGGGCGTGGCCTCCAGCTCCGCCTGAATTTCGGGAGATTTTTGGGAGAAAATTTGTCCCGGGAGGTTTTCGGGAGAGGCGCTGAATTTCGGGAGTCTCCCAGAAAATCCGGGAGGGTTGGCAAGTATGCCTGTATGTACCTTTCAGCATTAATGGTGCCTTCACAGATGTGTAAGTTACCCATGTCTTGGGCACTAATACACCCCCATACCATCACACATGCTGGCTTTTCAACTTTGCGCCTAGAACAATCCAGATGGTTCTTTTCCTCTTTGGTCCGGAGGACACGACGTCCACAGTTTCCAAAAACAATTTGAAATGTGGACTCGTCAGACCACAGAACACTTTTCCACTTTGTATCAGTCCATCTTAGATGAGCTCAGGCCCAGCGAAGCAGACGCCGTTTCTGGGTGTTGTTGATAAACGGTTTTCGCCTTGCATAGGAGAGTTTTAACTTGCACTTACAGATGTAGCGACCAACTGTAGTTACTGACAGTGGGTTTCTGAAGTGTTCCTGAGCCCATGTGGCATACTTGCCAACCCTCCCGGATTTTCCGGGAGACTCCCGAAATTCAGCGCCTCTCCCGAAAACCTCCCGGGACAAATTTTCTCCCGAAATTCAGGCGGACTCAGGTCCTCCACAATATAAAAAAGCGTACCTGCCCAATCACATTATAACTGTAGAATGATGGAGGGCGAGTTCTTGGTTTCTTATGTGGGTTTATTGTTAGGCAGTTTCATTAACGTCCTCCCAGCGCGGCAACAACACACAACAACAGCAGTCACGTTTTTGTATACCGTAAAGCAGTTCGTCTGCCGTAAACAGCAATGTTGTGACACTCTTAAACAGGACAATACTGCCATCTAGTGCATTTGATGAAAGCACTTTTGTGCGTGCCACACAGCAATGCATCATCAGAGAGGGTGTTCAGCATGGTTCGAAAAATAGTGACAGAGAATAGAACAAGGATGGACAATTCAACCCTTAACTCAACAATGAGTAGATGAGTGTTATGTGTGTGTGTGTATATGTGTAAATAAATGAACACTGAAATTCAAGTATTTATTTTATATATATATATATATATATATATATATATATATATATACATACATATGTATGTATGTATGTGTATATATATATATATATATATATATATATGAAATACTTGACTTGGTGAATTCTAGCTGTAAATATACCCCTCCCCTTTTAGCCACGCCCCCTCCCCCCACCTCCCGAAATCGGAGGTCTCAAGGTTGGCAAGTATGCCATGTGGTTATATCCTTTACACACTGATGTCGCTTGTTGATGCAGTACAGCCTGAGGGATCGAAGGTCACGGGCTTAGCTGCTTACGTGCAGTGATTTCTCCAGATTCTCTGAACCCTTTGATGATATTACGGAGCGTAGATGGTGAAATCCCTAAATTCCTTGCAATAGCTGGTTGAGAAAGGTTTTTCTTAAACTGTTCAACAATTTGCTCACGCATTTGTTGACAAAGTGGTGACCCTCGCCCCGTCCTTGTTTGTGAATGACTGAGCATTTCATGGAATCTACTTTTATACCCAATCATGGCACCCACCTGTTCCCAATTAGCCTGTTTCAAATAAGTGTTTGATGAGCATTCCTCAACTTTATCAGTATTTATTGCCACCTTTCCCAACTTCTTTGTCACGTGTTGCTGGCATCAAATTCTAAAGTTAATGATTATTTGCAAAAAATAAAAATAAAGTTTGAGTTTAAACATCAAATATGTTGTCTTTGTAGTGCATTCAACTGAATATGGGTTGAAAATGATTTGCAAATCATTGTATTCCTCAGCCTTCCCGGTAAGGTCTATTCAGGTGTACTGGAGAGGAGGCTACGCCGGATAGTCGAACCTCGGATTCAGGAGGAACAGTGTGGTTTTCGTCCTGGTCGTGGAACTGTGGACCAGCTCTATACTCTCGGCAGGGTACTTGAGGGTGCATGGGAGTTTGCCCAACCAGTCTACATGTGCTTTGTGGACTTGGAGAAGGCATTCGACCGTGTACCCTGGGAAGTCCTGTGGGGAGTGCTCAGAGAGTATGGGGTAACGGACTGTCTTATTGTGGCGGTTCGCTCCCTGTATAATCGGTGTCAGAGCTTGGTCCGCATTGCCGGCAGTAAGTCGGACACGTTTCCAGTGAGGGTTGGACTCCGCCAAGGCTGCCCTTTGTCACCGATTCTGTTCATAACCTTTATGGACAGAATTTCTAGGCGCAGTCAGGGCGTTGAGGGTATCTGGTTTGGTGGCTGCAGGATTAGGTCTCTGCTTTTTGCAGATGATGTGGTCCTGATGGCTTCATCTGGCCAAGATCTTCAGCTCTCACTGGATCGGTTCGCAGCCGAGTGTGAAGCGACTGGGATGGGAATCATCACCTCCAAATCCGAGTCCATGGTTCTCGCCCGGAAAAGGGTGGAGTGCCATCTCCGGGTTGGGGAGGAGATCTTGCCCCAAGTGGAGGAGTTCAAGTACCTCGGAGTCTTGTTCACGAGTGAGGGAAGAGTGGATCGTGAGATCGACAGGCGGATCGGTGCGGCGTCTTCAGTAATGCGGACGCTGTATCGATCCGTTGTGGTGAAGAAGGAGCTGAGCCAGAAGGCAAAGCTCTCGATTTACCGGTCGATCTACGTTCCCATCCTCACCTATGGTCATGAGCTTTGGGTCATGACTGAAAGGACAATATCACGGGTACAAGCGGCCCAAATGAGTTTCCTCCGCCGGGTGGCGGGGCTCTCCCTTAGAGATAGGGTGAGAAGCTCTGTCATCCGGGGGGAGCTCAAAGTAAAGCCGCTGCTCCTCCATATCGAGAGGAGCCAGATGAGGTGGTTCGGGCATCTGGTCAGGATGCCACCCGAACGCCTCCCTAGGGAGGTGTTTCGGGCACGTCCGACCGGTAGGAGGCCACGGGGAAGACCCAGGACACGTTGGGAAGACTATGTCTCCCGGCTGGCCTGGGAACGCCTCGGGATCCCCCGGGAGGAGCTGGACGAAGTGGCTGGGGAGGGAAGTCTGGGCTTCCCTGCTTAGGCTGCTGCCCCCGCGACCCGACCTCGGATAAGCGGAAGAAGATGGATGGATGTATTCCGTTTATATTTACATCTAACACAATTTCCCAACTCATATGGAAACGGGGTTTGTACAAGCGGTAGATTTTTCAACCCATTTTTTTTTTTCACCCAGTTTACAACAAGTGGCATTAACATCACCAACAGGCGTGAAGTGCAACCGAAAACAAGACATTTCTAGCCTTCTTTGATGCAAAATCGTCAATTACATCATCATACCAAATGTGTTGTGCAAGTCTGTGATGGATGCTGATCATGGCGAGTCCAGAGAGATGCTCTTGTGACATCATATATGGGTCTTTTTTCATTTTAGGACTGAAATACAATTACCGTATTTTCCGCACCATAAGCCGCCCTGGGTTATAAGCCGCGCCTTCAATGAACGGCATATTTCAAAACTTTGTCCACCTATAAGCCGCCCCGTGTTATAAGCCGCATCTAACTGCGCTAAAGGAATGTCAAAAAAACAGTCAGATAGGTCAGTCAAACTTTAATAATATATTAAAAACCAGCATTATGTGGGCGCGCATGGAGTCGTATATCAACATGGACGGAGCTGCGTGAAAAAAGCCACCCGGCCTCTTCGCGTACACTTCCCTTAACCACTCGCTCATCTTTTCTTCATCCATCCATCCCTTCGAGTTAGCTTTTATGATGACGCCGGCTGGAAAGGTCTCTTTTGGCAAGGTCTTCCTTTTGAATATCACCATGGGTGGAAGTTTCTGGCCATTAGCATGGCAAGCTAGAACCACAGTGAAGGATGACTTCTCATTCCCTGTGGTGCGAATATTCACCGTACGTGCTCCCGTTGTATCCACAGTGCGGTTCACAGGAATATCAAAAGTCAGTGGAACCTCGTCCATGTTGATAATGTTCTCTGGCCGGATCTTTTTTTCAGCTATCTTGTTTTTACAATATGCACGGAAAGTAGCCGGCTTTTCTTGAAAGTCTTTAGGCAGTTGCTGTGAAATAGTAGTCCGTGTGCGGATGGAGAGATTGCGTCTTTTCATGAACCGGAAACCTGTCGCTTAGTAGGAGCCATTTTGTGGTCTTTACAGATGTAAACACACAAAGGAAATGAAACGTAATACCCGCGCGCTTCTTCTTCTTCTTCTACGCGGGCGGGTGGTTGCTTACAGTAGAAGAAGAAGCGCTTCCTGTTCTATGGGGGCGGGTGCTTACCTTGGCGGTTGCTTGCGTAGAAGAAGAAGCACTTCCTCTTCTACGGGGAAAAAAGATGGCTGCTGTTTACCGTAGTTGCGAGACCGAAACTTTATGAAAATGAATCTTAATATTAATCCATATATAAAGCGCACCGGGTTATAAGCCGCACTGTCAGCTTTTGAGTAAATTTGTGGTTTTTAGGTGCGGCTAATAGTGCGGAAAATACGGTATTTGGAGGCATGTAGCGCTGTGTGGCCTCACTGGCCTGGGATCAGTCTTGAGTCAACCCCCCCCCCCCTTCTGACACACACAACCTGTTTCACTTTCAGCAGCCGTTTTTATACATGAGCACCAAGCTGCCAGTTTGCCTGTTCTTTTTGGCATCGGTTGTAAATAGAGGGCTTCAAATCAGTGGGTCTGTTTTGCTCTGCAGATTTTCCGCCTCAGAGTGTACACTTATTTCCGCCTCGAGTTCCATATAAAAAGGAGGCGGGAATGTGCTGGCCCGTGAGATGGGCGGAGGTGTTAATGACCTGCACCAGAGTGCAAACGGCAAGTTTTTTTTGGAAAAGGAGAAAAATTACGCCTCCGTTTTTAGAGAGACAGGCCAGCAACTTGTTGCTATTTACCTTGGGGAAAATGCGCCTCCTTCTCTGGATATAAAAATGGCCACTGGTGGAAATGAGCGGTGATAGTCTAAAAAACCGGCAAGTTTTTTTTTTTAATTTTTATTTGTGCGAGCGCCCTCGCAGAGATCACGCCCTGGGCGGCCGCCCACATTGGCCAAAGCAAAAACCGGCCCTGGGTAACACAAAACCCAAAAGCAGTGAAGTTGTCACGTTGTGTAAATGGTAAATAAAAACAAAATACAATGATTTGCAAATACTTTTTAACTTATATTCAATTGAATAGACTGCAAAGACAACATATTTCATGTTCACACTGCAAATAATACTTAAAATTTAATGGCAGCAAAAAATTCAAAAAAAGTTGGGAAAGGGCATGTTCACCACTGTGTTACATGGCCTTTCTTTTTAACAACACTCAGTAAAGTTTTGGGAACTGAGGAGACACATTTTTGAAGCTTCTCAGGTGGAATTCTTTCCCATTCTTGCTTGATGTACAGCTTAAGTTGTTCAACAGTCCGGGGGTCTCCGTTTTGCTATTTTAGGCTTCATAATGCGCCACACATTTTCAATGGGGGACAGGTCTGGACTACAGGCAGGCCAGTCTAGTACCCGCACTCTTTTACTATGAAGCCACGTTTGTCACATGGAAGTCGCAGCTTGCTGCGGGGTCGTTCTTCCAACGCAAGAACGGCTCCGGACGACAGCGTAAAAGGTAGGAAGTGATTTGTTTCTCAACAAAAAACAGAAAACAAGCAAAAGAAAAGTGTGCCGAACGCACGGGAAGCTAAGGCTAAACTTAGCACAGGCCAAAGACAGGGAACTCAAAAACTTACGTGACAATTTGCATGGAGCAAACACAACGAAGGCAGAATGAGTGACAAACAAAGGTAGGCTTAAATAGAGTCTCTGATGAGCAACAGGTGCGTGTGCAAGGCAGGTGAAAATCAAGTAACCATGGTGACGAAACAAACTCACAGGTGCACGAGTAACAACAAAAGGAGTCCAAAACTAACCAAACGTAACTAAACAAAACATGATCCGGACCACGGATCATGACAACGTTGATGTAACACGTGGCTTGGCATTGTCTTGCTGAAATAAGCAGGGGCGTCCATGGTAACGTTGCTTGGATGGCAACATATGTTGCTCCAAAACCTGTATGTACCTTTCAGCATTAATGGTGCCTTCACAGATGTGTAAGTTACCCATGTCTTGGGCACTAATACACCCCCATACCATCACACATGCTGGCTTTTACACTTTGCGCCTAGAACAATCCGCATGGTTCTTTTCCCTCTTTGTTCCAGAGTACACAATATCCACAATTTTCCCCCCAAAAAATTGAAATGTGGACTTGTCAGACCACAGAACACTTTTCCACTCAGTTCATCCTGGATGAGCTCGAATGGCATTTCTGGGTGTTGTTGATCAATGGCTTTTGCTTTGCATAGTAGAGTTTTAACTTGCACTTACAGATGTAGCGACAAACTGTAGTAACTGACAGTGCTTTTCTGAAGTGTTCCTGAGCCCATGTGGTGATATCCTTTACACACCGATGTCGCTTTTTGATGCAGTACCGCCTGAGGGATCGAAGGTCACGGGCATTCAATGCTACGTGCAGTGATTTCTTCAGATTCTCTGAACCTTTTGATGATATTACGGACCGTAGATGGTGAAATCCCTAAATTCCTTGCAATAGCTGGTTGAGAAATGTTCTTAAACTGTTCAACAATTTGCTCACGCATTTGTTGACAAAGTGGTGACCCTCGCCCCATCCTTGTTTGTGAATGACTGCTTTTGAAGTTTGTATAATGTACACTTTGTTTCCAGTTGCATCTTGTAGTTTTCATTACCAAATTTGGAAGTGTTGAAATCACCATGTAGCGAATCCATCGTAAATTAGCATCGAGCTAACAGATTTTGAAAAAGCAGAGCTTTACTGTATGGTCGAGTGTTTTCTATCAGGCATACTTAATTTTTTGGCATGGAAAAATTTAATAATACTTGGCTCAGCCAACTCTGAGTGCTCGTTAGCCGATAAAGTTTTTGAGCCAGTGTTTGGTATACAACCGGACGTAACGTTTCGTGCAACAAAAGGCATCGAAATATGGCGCCGTTTTATTTCACATGAATTAATAACCGGTACACACTAAAAAATGTTTGGTTACAATTTCAACCCAACTGCTGGTTCAAAAAAGGACAAGCCCCTTATTTGAGTTATTTTAACTGGGGAGGGGGGCGCGAGGTTTAGATGGGCGGGGTTTGGTGGTAGCGGGAGTGTATATTGTAGCCCAGAAGAGTTAGTGCTGCAAGGGATTCTGGGTATTTGTTCTGTTGTGTTTATGTTGTGTCGCGTGGACATCGGGGGCGGTACCTCTGGATTGGCAGACCGGGGTGGTGGTTCCTCTCTTTAAAAAGGGGAACCGGAGGGTGTGTTCTAACTATCGTGGGATCACACTCCTCAGGCTTCCCGGTAAAGGTCATTCAGGTGTACTGGAGAGGAGGCTACGCCGGATAGTCGAACCTCGGATTCAGGAGGAACAGTGTGGTTTTCATCCTGGTCGTGGAACTGTGGACCAGCTCTATACTCTTGGCAGGGTCCTTGAGGGTGCATGGGAGTTTGCCCAACCAGTCTACATGTGCTTTGTGGACTTGGAGAAGGCATTCGACCGTGTCCCTCGGGAAGTCCTGTGGGGAGTGCTCAGAGAGTATGGGGTTTCGGACTGTCTGATTGTGGCGGTCCGCTCCCTGTATGATCAGTGTCAGAGCTTGGTCCGCATTGCCGGCAGTAAGTCGGACACGTTTCCGGTGAGGGTTGGACTCCGCCAAGGCTGCCCTTTGTCACCCATTCTGTTCATAACTT
Source organism: Nerophis lumbriciformis (assembly GCF_033978685.3). NCBI lineage: Eukaryota > Metazoa > Chordata > Actinopteri > Syngnathiformes > Syngnathidae > Nerophis > Nerophis lumbriciformis. Next base: position 49,685,039 of record NC_084557.2, read on the forward strand.
TTATGGACAGAATTTCTAGGCGCAGTCAAGGCGTTGAGGGGATCCGGTTTGGTGGCTGCAGGATTAGGTCTCTGCTTTTTGCAGATGATGTGGTCCTGATGGCTTCATCTGGCCAGGATCTTCAGCTCTCACTGGATCGGTTCGCAGCTGAGTGTGAAGCGACTGGGATGAGAATCAGCACCTCCAAGTCCGAGTCCATGGTTCTCGCCCGGAAAAGGGTGGAGTGCCATCTCCGGGTTGGGGAGGAGATCTTGCCCCAAGTGGAGGAGTTCAAGTACCTCGGAGTCTTGTTCACGAGTGAGGGAAGAGTGGATGGTGAGATCGACAGGCGGATCGGCGCGGCGTCTTCAGTAATGCGGACGCTGTATCGATCCGTTGTGGTGAAGAAGGAGCTGAGCCGGAAGGCAAAGCTCTCAATTTACCGCTCGATCTACGTTCCCATCCTCACCTATGGTCACGAGCTTTGGGTTATGAGCGAAAGGACAAGATCACGGGTACAAGCGGCCGAAATGAGTTTCCTCCGCCGGGTGGCGGGGCTCTCCCTTAGAGATAGGGTGAGAAGCTCTGTCATCCGGGAGGAGCTCAAAGTAAAGCCGCTGCTCCTCCACATGGAGAGGAGCCAGATGAGGTGGTTCGGGCATCTGGTCAGGATGCCACCCGAGCGCCTCCCTAGGGAGGTGTTTAGGGCACGTCCGACCGGTAGGAGGCCACGGGGAAGACCCAGGACACGCTGGGAAGACTATCTCTCCCGGCTGGCCTGGGAACGCCTCGGGATCCCCCGGGAGGAGCTGGACGAAGTGTCTGGGGAGAGGGAAGTCTGGGCTTCCCTGCTTAGGCTGCTGCCCCCGCGACCCGACCTCGGATAAGCGGAAGAAGATGGATGGATGGATGGATGGTGTTTATGTTGTGTTACGGTGCGGATGTTATCCCGAAATGTTTGTCATTCTTGTTTGGTGTGGGTTCACAGTGTGGCGCATATTTGTAACAGTGTTACAGTTGTTTATACGGCCACCCTCAGTGTGACCTGTATGGCCGTTGATCAAGTATGTCTTGCAGTCACTTTCGTGTGTATGCAGAAGCCGCATACAACATGTGACGGGGCCGGCACGCTGTTTGTATGGTGAAAAAGCGGACGCTAAAGGCACTGCCATCACGGCACGCCCTTAATATTGTTGTCCGGGTGAAAATCGGGAGAAATTCGGGAGAATGGTTGCCCCGGGAGATTTTCGGGAGGGGCACTGAAATTCGGGAGTTTCGCGGAAAAATCGGGAGGGTTGGCAAGTACGCCTGCATTGTTGATTGTGAAGGCAGATTTGGTACAGCATGGCAACATAAGCTAGCTGAATTCTGATTGGATAACATTTCTAAACTAAAACAGCACTGGAAGGAGCATGATATGACATGAAGAGAATATAAATACTTTTAGATATTTAGGGAAAGTAAATAAAAAAATACTTTGGTCATGATTTCTGATATAAGTCATTCCAAAAGTGTTTCTCCAGCACCAAACTCATCCAAGCATGTCTTTGTGGATTTTGCTTCAAAATTCAGAGGGAACTAAGGCATCTATTTTCCTGATAGATTATTAAGGAATCTGATGTGTTTCCCAAAACTTTTGTGCATTGTTTGTTAGGGATGTCCCGATCCAGGTTTTTGCATTTCCGATCCGATACCGATACTGGCCGATACCGATACTGACCGATACCGGCCTATCCGAGCATGTATTAAAGTTTCAAGTTATTTAGCCTACTTAGTTGTCAGAATCATGCTGAAAAGGGTTTTAGTACTCTTGATAACAACTAGCCAGCTGAATTAGGGGAGTTTGAATAATACACAATGGTTGGTAACAAGAAACTGACCTGTTTATTCAAGGATAAACACAAAATAGACAAAATTATACATGACAAACAGAAATGGCATCATTGAACTAGGGCTGGGCGATATGGCCTTTTTTTAATATTGCGATATTTTAAGGCCATATTGCGATACACAATATATATCTCGATATTTATATATATCTCGATATTTTGCCTTACCTTGAATGAACACTTGATGCATATAATCACAGCAGTATGATGATTCTATGTGTTTTGATTGATTGATCGAGACTTTTATTAGTAGGTTGCACAGTGAAGTACATATTCCGTACAATTGACCACTAAATGGTAACACCCCAATAAGTTTTTCACCTTGTTTAAGTCGGGGTCCACTTAAATTGATTCATGATACAGATATATACTATCAGATATATACTATCATCATAATACAGTCATCACACAAGATAATCACATTGAATTATTTACATTATTTATAATCCAGGGTGTGGAGGGGGGCGCCGGATGTAAGTGTCAAAAAGACAGCCAAAAGAGTTTGATATGAGAATAAATCTAAAATTAAAATATAGGGTAGAAATGCACCCATTTGCAGGAAATGTAGTCTTGATTTTCAAAATGTTCTTTCAAGGCTTGCATGTCTACATTAAAACATTCTTCTTCATACTGCATTAATATATGCTACTTTTAAACTTTCATGCAGAGAAGGAAATCACAACTAAAAAAATCACAAATTTTTTCATACGGTGTTGATCTGGAAATGTTTGCATCGGCATTTTGATGGTGTGGACGTGTGGCACCGAATGGAGATAAGCGTCTCGACAGACGTCACAATATTTGAACAATGAAGACGAAAACTGTTTTCTCTGTCGTGTCCGTGTGTCGAAAATTGTTATGCGCTTATTTTTTTTATTTGATTTTGTGCGTGGCATAGATTTGCTATGCGCAGAGGACGCTTAAACAGTGCACAATTGCACAGGCGAGCACCTTAGAGGGAGCGTTGCTCGCACGGCTGCGCTAGCATCACAGCTAACGTTAGCCATGCTGCTACCTCTCTGCTCGGGGAGGACGTATACGTATGTGACGTATGTCGTGACAGTATGTGACGTGTGTCAGAAGGTGCACTTGCTGTCTGTGAGAGGGAGACACAGGAAAGAGTGAGAAGAGCCTGTCGTGTAATGCCAGCAGCTAAAAGCAACTGCGTGAGAATCCACAGACCTGTGGATGTGTTGAAGGTGTGCTGGAAATTGTGGAACGGAAATTAGGGAGCAGCAGAAAAGTGGAATGTATTATTTAAATAGGTGCGTTGGAAAACACGGACCGGAGTTTTTTTTAATCTGGATCGGCATTTTCCCATGCCTTGCCGATACGCAATTTTTGGCAAATATCGGCAGCTGATCCGATCTAAATATCGGATCGGGACATCCCTATTGTGTGTACATTCTGACATATTGCCAACCAACCCAGACAAGCTTTATTTTCCAAGATGCAAAAGGTGCTCCTGATGCTGTGGTGCATGCAGCCGTGGAGCTTCCTCTCTGTCTTCTTCACACACTGCTTACTTACCCTGCGACATTTGGCTCAAAATCTTTGCTGCTCGGCTTCTCACATCTTGGACAATGACACAAAATAAATGAAGACGCACAGCAGAAGACGCAGTGTTCAGACTTTTGAAGGCTCGGTGGCTGAGGTGTGGAAGCGTTGGGGTGTAAAATTACCCAGACAGCCACACTGTTGTTTCAGCATCTCATTGCGAGCGTGACGTTGTCTGTTAGTTTCCCCTTTACTTTTTTCTAAGTGAAGATACAAAATTGTGCTTTTCGTGCAACATGTGGCAAGAGTCGTTAAATTCATTAATTATATTTGAAGATCTACAAACCCCGTTTCCATATGAGTTGGGAAATTGTGTTAGATGTAAATATAAACGGAATACAATGATTTGCAAATCCTTTTTAACCCATATTCAGTTAAATGCACTACAAAGACAACATATTTGATGTTCAAACTCATAAACTTTATTGCAAATAATAATAGACTTAGAATTTCATGGCTGCAACACGTGCCAAAGTAGTTGGGAAAGGGCATGTTCACCACTGTGTTACATCACCTTTTCTTTCAACAACACTCAATAAACGATTGGGAACTGAGGAAACTAATTGTTGAAGCTTTGAAAGTGGAATTCTTTCCCATTCTTGTTTTATGTAGAGCTTCAGTCGTTCAACAGTCCGGGGTCTCCGCTGTCGTATTTTACGCTTCATAATGCGCCACACATTTTCGATGGGAGACAGGTCTGGACTGCAGGCGGGCCAGGAAAGTACCCACACTCTTTTCTTACGAAGCCACGCTGTTGTAACACGTGCTGAATGTGGCTTGGCATTGTCTTGCTGAAATAAGCAGGGGCGTCCATGAAAAAGACGGCGCTTAGATGGCAGCATATGTTGTTCCAAAACCTGTATGTACCTTTCAGCATTAATGATGCCTTCACAGATGTGTAAGTTACCCATGCCTTGGGCACTAATGCACCCCCATACCATCACACATGCTGGCTTTTGAACTTTGAGTCGATAACAGTCTGGATGATTCGCTTCCCCTTTGGTCCGGATGACACGATGTCGAATATTTCCAAAAACAATTTGAAATGTGGACTCGTCAGACCACCGAACACTTTTCCACTTTGCATGAGTCCATCTTAGATGATCTCGGGCCCAGAGAAGCCGGCGGCGTTTCTGGGTGTTGTTGATAAATGGCTTTCACTTTGCATAGTAGAGCTTTAACTTGCACTTACAGATGTAGCGACCAACTGTAGTTAGTGACAGTGGTTTTCTGAAGTGTTCCTGAGCCCATGTGGTGATATCCTTTAGAGATTGATGTCGGTTTTTGATACAGTGCCGTCTGAGGGATCGAAGGTCACGGTCATTCAATGTTGGTTTCTGGCCATGCCGCTTACGTGGAGTGATTTCTCCAGATTCTCTGAACCTTTTGATGATATTATGGAGCGTAGATGTTGAAATCCCTAAATTTCTTGCAATTGCACTTTGAGAAACGTTTTTCTTAAACTGTTTGACTATTTGCTCACGCAGTTGTGGACAAAGGGGTGTACCTCGCCCCATCCTTTCTTGTGAAAGACTGAGTATTTCATGGAATCTACTTTTATACCCAATCATGGCACCCACCTGTTCCCAATTAGCCTGCACACCTGTGGGATGTTCCAAATAAGTGTTTGATGAGCATTCCTCAACTTTATCAGTATTTATTGCCACCTTTCCCAACTTCTTTGTCACGTGTTGCTGGCATCAAATTCTAAAGTTAATGATTATTTGCAAAAAAAAAAAAAAAATGTTTATCAGTTTGAACATCAAATATGTTGTCTTTGTAGCATATTCAACTGAATATGGGTTGAAAATGATTTGCAAATCATTGTATTCCGTTTATATTTACATCTAACACAATTTCCCAACTCAAATGGAAACGGGGTTTGTACAAGCGGTAGATTTTTCGCTACTGGGGGTAAAATGGCCCCCAGAACCAGTGCAGGATTTGTGTTGAAGTACCAGTAGAGTGGAAAAACAAGTTGACTTTATATGCTTACCGTATTTTCCGGACCATAGGGTGCACCGGATTATAAGGCGCACTGCCGATGAATGGACAATTGTTTAATCTTTTCTCATATATAAGGCGTACCGGATTATAGGGCGCATTAAAGGAGTCATATTATTTTTTTTTCTGAATTGAAAATACTTCCTTGTGGTCTACATAACATGTAATGGTGGTTCGTTGGTCGAAATGTTGCACAGATGATGTTTTTAGATCATCTTCAAGCCGCTTTCTGACAGTGATGCGTTCAAGAGTCTTATAGCCTGAGGGAATAAGCTGTTGCAGAACCTGGAGGTTCTGCTACGGAGGCTGCGGAACTTCTCTCCAGAGTCCAGCAGTGAAAACAGTCCTTGGTGGGGGTGGGAGGATTCTCTGCAAATTTTCTGAGCCCTGGTCAGGCAGCGGCTTTTTGCGATTTCCTGGAAAGTAGGAAGAGGAGTCCTTATGATATTTTTTCCGCCGTCCTCACCACTCTCTGGAGAGACTTCCAGACTGAGGAACTGCAGGCTCCAGTCCAGACAGAGATGCTGTTGGTCAGCAGGCTCTTTATAGTGCCTCTGTAGAATGTGCTCTTTTCATCCCACGCAAAAAGTGCATGCACTGCTGACCCCTCTTTTTAGGGACCAGGTCATATTGTCAGTTATCTGCACCCCCAGGATCTTGGTGCTGCTTACCATCTCCACTGCTGTGCCGTTGCTATAAGGTTCTGGATCATAATTTATCTGAAAGTAATCCTTGGCTCTCACAAAGTCTGCGTGATTTGCATTGCTGTTGGTGATGAAGGGATCTGTGGTTCCTACCACTACGTCACGCGTCTGACTAGCTCATTATCTTTCAAAATGGCTCAGGAATCTCTGTGGGATTGATACCTTTTTGATCATACCTATTTACTCGCAAACTTTGGAAGTCTTTCGCTTTCATACATCAGATGTGTATGATTATAGCTTCAATATAGAGGCAACTTGTTTCTCCACTGTACTGGTAGTTAAAGGGGAACATTATCACCAGACCTATGTAAGCGTCAATATATACCTTGATGTTGCAGAAAAAAGACCATATATTTTTTTAACCGATTTCCGAACTCTAAATGGATGAATTTTGGCGAATTAAACGCCCTTCTATTATTCGGTCTCGGAGCGATTGTGACGTCACATCGGGAAGCAATCCGCCATTTTCTCAAACACCGAGTCAAATCAGCTCTGTTATTTTCCGTTTTTTCGACTCTTTTCCGTACCTTGGAGACATCATGCCTCGTCGGTGTGTTGTCGGAGGGTGTAACAACACCAACAGGGACGGATTCACGTTGCACCAGTAACCCAAAGATGCCAAAGTGGCAAGAAATTGGACGTTTGTTCCGCACACTTTACCCACGAAAGCTATGCTACGACAGAGATGGCAAGAATGTGTGGATATCCTGCGACACTCAAAGCAGATGCATTTCCAACCATAAAGTCAAAGAAATCTGCCGCCAGACCCCCATTGAATCTGCCGGAGTGTGTGAGCAATTCAGGGACAAAGGACCTCGCTAGCAAGGCAAGCAATGGCGGCAGTTTGTTCCCGCAGACGAGCGAGCTAAACCCCCTGGATGTCTTGGCTCACACCGTCCCGAAGATGATCAAGAGAAGAATATCGACCCTAGCTTCCCTGGCCTGCTGACATTTGGCAACAACATGCACTTTGAGAGTGCAGACAGCCCAATTTTCATCAATTAATATATTCTGTAGACATACCTTCATCCACGCTCTTTCCCTGAAAGCTGATCTGTCCAGTTTTGGAGTTGATGTCAGCAGGCCAGGGAAGCTAGGGTCGATAGGGGGTTTAGCTCGCTCGTGTGCGGGAACAAACTGCCGCCATTGCTTGCCGTGCTACCGAGGGCCTTTGTCCCTGAATTGCTCACACACTCCGGCAGATTCAATGGGGGTCTGGCGGCAGATTTCTTTGACTTTATGGTTGGAAATGCATCTGCTTTGAGTGTCGCAGGATATCCACACATTCTTGCCATCTCTGTCGTAGCATAGCTTTCGTGGGTAAAGTGTGCGGAACAAACGTCCAATTTCTTGCCACTTTGGCATCTTTGGGCCACTGGTGCAACTTGAATCCGTCCCTGTTGGTGTTGTTACACCCTCCGACAACACACCGACGAGGCATGATGTCTCCAAGGTACGGAAAACAGTCGAAAAAACGGAAAATAACAGAGCTGATTTGACTCGGTGTTTGAGAAAATGGCGGATTGCTTCCCGATGTGACGTCATCGCTCCGAGAGCGAATATTAGAAAGGCGTTTAATTCACCAAAATTCACCCTTTTAGAGTTCGGAAATCGGTTAAAAAAATATATGGTCTTTTTTTCTGCAACATCAAGGTATATATTGACGCTTACATAGGTCTGGTGATAATGTTCCCCTTTAAAGGCCGCATCAGGTTTAGACAACAAGACAATGAGAATGAATACAACATCCATCCATTTTTTACCGCTTGTCCCATTTTATATTAATACAATAATTGACACTGTAAGCCCATAAATGCTATATGCACACTCTGTATGGTAATGGAGAGATCAATAGAAGTGCAAACAGATTTATACCTGTGTTTTATAGACTACTTCAAAGCGTTCAATAAAGTGAAACATAAAAACCTTTTTCAAATCTTGAATGAGCTGGATATTGATGGGAAAGACCTGAGGATGATCAGAAATCTGTACTGGGAACAAGAAGCCGCAGTCCCAATAGATGGTGAGAGCAGTCAATTCAAAGGTTTGTTGGACAATGTTGTGTACTATCTCCTGATCTGTTTAACATCTACAGTGAAATGATCTTTCGCAATATCAATCATCAAGGTGGTATAACAATTGGAGGAATTAATGTTAACAACGTCAGATATGCAGATGACACTGGGCTAGTGGCAGACTTTGAGGAAAAACTACAGAACATCCTGAACACAGTAGTAGCCCACAGTGAAGCAAACAGACTGGCTTTAAACCTCAACAAAACTGAAAGCGTGACAGTTTCCAAGAAACCACATCCACCTGAATGTAACATCACATGCAACAAACAACAAGAAAAAAAACCAAGTTCCATCCATCTTCTTCCGCTTATCCGAGGTCGGGTCGCGGGGGCAGCAGCCTAAGCAGGGAAAGCCAGATTTACCTCTCCCCAGCCACTTCGTCCAGCTCTTCCTGTGGGACCCCGAGGCGTTCCCAGGCCAGCCGGGAGACATAGTCTTCCCAACGTGTCCTGGGTCTTCCCCGCGGCCTCCTACCGGTCGGACGTGCCCTAAACACCTCCCTAGGGAGGCGTTCGGGTGGCATCCTGACCAGATGCCGAACCACCTCATCTGGCTCCTCTCGATGTGGAGGAGCAGCGACTTTACTTTGAGCTCCCCCCGGATGGCAGAGCTTCTCACCCTATCTCTAAGGGAGAGCCCCGCCACCCGGCGGAGGAAACTCATTTCGGCCGCTTGTACCCGTGATCTTGTCCTTTCGGTCATAACCCAAAGCTCATGACCATAGGTGAGGATGGGAACATAGATCGACCGGTAAATTGAGAGCTTTGCCTTCCGGCTCAGCTCCTTCTTCACCACAACGGATCGATACAGCGTCCGCATTACTGAAGACGCCGCACCGATCCGCCTGTCGATCTCACCATCCACTCTTCCCTCACTCGTGAACAAGACTCCGAGGTACTTGAACTCCTCCACTTGGGGCAAGATCTCCTCCCCAACCCGGAGATGGCACTCCACCCTTTTCCGGGCGAGAACCATGGACTCGGACTTGGAGGTGCTGATTCTCATCCCAGTCGCTTCACACTCAGCTGCGAACCGATCCAGTGAGAGCTGAAGATCCTGGCCAGATGAAGCCATCAGGACCACATCATCTGCAAAAAGCAGAGACCTAATCCTGCAGCCACCAAACCTGATCCCCTCAACGCCATGACTGCGCCTAGAAATTCTGGCAAAACAAGTTGATCAATTCAAATACCTCGATGTCACAGTATTATCTGATGGTAGGTGTGAAAACAATATGATTGCCATGTCAAAAGAAAGCTTCAGCAAAATGAGTCTTATATTTAAAAATAGAAACATCTCAATTGACCCCAAACTGAGAGTCCTCAAAGCGTTTGAATGGTCTGTCCTACTTTACGGATGTGAATGCTGGACTTTAAACAATCAACAGCTGAGAAAATTAGAGGCGACTGAAATGCGGTTCTTCAGAAAAAGACTCTGCACATCCTGGACTGAAAAGAAAAGTAATGAAGAGGCTAAAACAAAGGCTAAAACAAGAAGATCTCTAATTGCAACGATTCGAAATAGGCAGCTGAAATTCCTCGTACATATTAGAAAAGACAGCTTAGAAAAACTGATGTTAACAGGAAAACTAGTAAGAAAGAAGTTCCAGGTCGACAACAAACAACATATACTGTATCAACAGCCTAAGAAATTTTATCGGAAATATCAATAACATAGAACTCATACATAGAGCGGACGACAGAGAAGACTGAAGAGCTTTGATCATCGATGCCTGCAAACAGGCCTGATACCCCATGATAGGCCTATAGTCATACTTGCCAACCTTGAGACCTCCGATTTAGAGAGGTGGGGGGCGGGGGGCGTGGTTGGGGGCAGGGTTAAGATATATATATATACAACTTACAACATCAGTTGTCTACCAATCTAAGGTAACACGCAAGGACATTAACACATCCGACACATATGTAGGATTAACCGAGGGAGAGTTTAAAACCAGATGGAACAATCACAAGGCTTCTTTCAGGAACCAAAACCTGCGGAATACCACAGAACTCAGCAAACACATTTGGGACCTCAAAGACAATAATGTTGAATATTCAATAACATGGCAAATTCTTGCATCCAGCACACCTTACAATAGTGGTAATAAAAGATGCAACCTATGCTTGAAAGAGAAACTGTTTATTATTTACCGTCCAGACCTGTCATCCCTCAACAAGCGCAGCGAAATTGTAACAGCATGCCGCCACAGACGGAAACACCTCCTAGGTAACACATGAGCCAATCACCACGCCCCTACGCCAGCCTGTACCCACCCACTCTGTGCCCTATATAAACCATGGTATGTGAATGCTCCCATTAAAATCTCCTGATGATTGAGGGAACCCCCCTCATGAAACAGGCCTGTAGAGATGAAATAGTCTTGTGATTTTTTTCCCACACATACATATATATATATATATATATATATATATATATATATATATATAATACAAAAAAAAATATATAGCTAGAATTCACTGAAAGTCAAGTATTTCTTATATATATATATAAGAAATACTTGACTTTCAGTGAATTCTAGCTATATATATATATTTTTTATTATATATATATATATAAATACTTGAATTTCAGTGTTCATTTATTTACACATATACACACACATAACACTCCTCTACTCATTGTTGAGTTAAGGGTTGAATTGTCCATCCTTGTTCTATTCTCTGTCACTATTTCAGAACACACACATTATACAAATATGCATTATAAAATCAATAAGAAAACAGGAGCTCTAATTTGGGAGTCTGAATTAGGATCAGAAGTTCCTATTTAAACATTGCGCACTCACGTCGCCTTTTTGTATTGATTACTGCAGCTGTGCACTGGATTCATTCACAAATACAAACTACAACTCACAAACACTTTAGAGTTAGGCTCCACCATCAGAATGTGTACTTAAACTTATAAAGATCACATGGATTTTATTCAGTGAGTTGATTCACCAAAACTAACCTGTTATACAGGAGGAAAAAGCACACAGGACGTTTCAATTGTTCACAGACTGGTCGCGCTCATCAGAATGACAAGACACTTCCGGTCTGCAGGTGATAGCATTCAATTGGGAAGAAACGCCCTACTGCCCCCTACTGACCAATGTGAATACTGATAAATGTGGAATGACATCTCCAAAAACGAATTCAAACCACAAAACAAAATAAATAAATCAACACAAAAATGTGACACATTATGAGTGGGTCACATATGCATGTACAGTAGATGGCAGTATTGTCCTGTTTAAAAGTGTCAAAACATGCTGTTTACGGCAGACGAACTGCTTTACGGTAGACAAAAACTTGACTGCTGTTGTTGTGTGTTGTTACCGCGCTGGGAGGACGTTAATGAAACTGCCTAACAATAAACCCACATAAGAAACCAAGAACTCGCCCTCCATCATTCTACAGTTATAACGTGATTGGGCAGGCACGCTGTTTATATTGTGGGAAAGCGGACGTGAAAACAGGCTGTCCACACGTCACTCAGGTCCGCATGGAGGCCACGCCTCCTCCAGCTCCGCCTGAATTTCGGGAGATTTTCGGGAGAAAATTTGTCCCGGGAGGTTTTCGGGAGAGGCGCTGAATTTCGGGAGTCTCCCGGAAAATCCGGGAGGGTTGGCAAGTATGCCTATAGTAAGGAATACAATACATTAAAATAGTGACATGGTTGTAATTATAATAACAGTTGCACAAAAGGAAAACTACAGTGCAAAGCAGAAATTAAATAACGTTAAAATAATTAGTACAACGCAAAAGCAAGCACACCAAACAGGATTACTAAGGAAAAACTAAGTCAAACACACTTAATGAATGCTAGCCTGCACTAGAAGAGAGTTCCAATTAGTCACATCCTTCAGTTGATGCTTTTGTAAACAACTACAAAAGTACACTTTATTCATTAACGGTGTTACAAAAAAGATCAGTTAGAATAACACATCATGTTGGATATAGAGAACATTCAAACCCTTTATTCATTGAATCAAAAATACTAAAATTCCACGACATAGTGCAGGGGTCGGCAACCTTTACCAGTCAAAGAGCCATTTTGACCAGTTTCACAAATTATAGAAAACAATGGGAGCCGCACAAAATTTTGAAATTTTAAATGAAATAACACTGTATATACAGGTAAAAGCCAGTAAATTAGAATATTTTGAAAAACTTGATTTATTTCAGTAATTGCATTCAAAAGGTGTAACTTGTACATTATATTTATTCATTGCACACAGACTGATGCATTCAAATGTTTATTTCATTTAATTTTGATGATTTGAAGTGGCAACAAATGAAAATCCAAAATTCCGTGTGTCACAAAATTAGAATATTACTTAAGGCTAATACAAAAAAGGGATTTTTAGAAATGTTGGCCAACTGAAAAGTATGAAAATGAAAAATATGAGCATGTACAATACTCAATACTTGGTTGGAGCTCCTTTTGCCTCAATTACTGCGTTAATGCGGCGTGGCATGGAGTCGATGAGTTTCTGGCACTGCTCAGGTGTTATGAGAGCCCAGGTTGCTCTGATAGTGGCCTTCAACTCTTCTGCGTTTTTGGGTCTGGCATTCTGCATCTTCCTTTTCACAATACCCCACAGATTTTCTATGGGGCTAAGGTCAGGGGAGTTGGCGGGCCAATTTAGAACAGAAATACCATGGTCCGTAAACCAGGCACGGGTAGATTTTGCGCTGTGTGCAGGCGCCAAGTCCTGTTGGAACTTGAAATCTCCATCTCCATAGAGCAGGTCAGCAGCAGGAAGCATGAAGTGCTCTAAAACTTGCTGGTAGACGGCTGCGTTGACCCTGGATCTCAGGAAACAGAGTGGACCGACACCAGCAGATGACATGGCACCCCAAACCATCACCCAACCATGCAAATTTTGCATTTCCTTTGGAAATCGAGGTCCCAGAGTCTGGAGGAAGACAGGAGAGGCACAGGATCCACGTTGCCTGAAGTCTAGTGTAAAGTTTCCACCATCAGTGATGGTTTGGGGTGCCATGTCATCTGCTGGTGTCGGTCCACTCTGTTTCCTGAGATCCAGGGTCAACGCAGCCGTCTACCAGCAAGTTTTAGAGCACTTCATGCTTCCTGCTGCTGACCTGCTCTATGGAGATGGAGATTTCAAGTTCCAACAGGACTTGGCGCCTGCACACAGCGCAAAATCTACCCGTTCCTGGTTTACGGACCATGGTATTTCTGTTCTAAATTGGCCCGCCAACTCCCCTGACCTTAGCCCCATAGAAAATCTGTGGGGTATTGTGAAAAGGAAGATGCAGAATGCCAGACCCAAAAACGCAGAAGAGTTGAAGGCCACTATCAGAGCAACCTGGGCTCTCATAACACCTGAGCAGTGCCAGAAACTCATCGACTCCATGCCACGCCGCATTAACGCAGTAATTGAGGCAAAAGGAGCTCCAACCAAGTATTGAGTATTGTACATGCTCATATTTTTCATTTTCATACTTTTCAGTTGGCCAACATTTCTAAAAATCCCTTTTTTGTATTAGCCTTAAGTAGTAATCTAATTTTGTGACACACGGAATTTTGGATTTTCATTTGTTGCCACTTCAAATCATCAAAATTAAATGAAATAAACATTTGAATGCATCAGTCTGTGTGCAATGAATAAATATAATGTACAAGTTACACCTTTTGAATGCAATTACTGAAATAAATCAAGTTTTTCAAAATATTCTAACTTACTGGCTTTTACCTGTATATACTCTATTAGCCACAACACAACCAGGCTCATATTTAATATGCCACAAATGAATCCCGCATAACAAACACCTCCCCCCTCCCGTCCATATAACCCACCAATACAAGGGTTTTAAGTCAAATGCTGTTATAGTACATTACTACCGTATTTTTCGGACTATAAGTCGCAGTTTTTTTCATAGTTTGTGCGACTTATACTCAGGAGCGAACTTATGTGTGAAATGATGAACACATTAGCGTAAAATATCAAATAATATTATTGATCTCATTCACGTAAGAGACCAGACGTATAAGATTTCATGGGATTTAGCGATTAGGAGTGACAGATTGTTTGGTAAACGTATAGCATGTTCTATATCCAGCCTCGACCCCTCTCTCCTCTCTAACCTTAGACCTATCTCTAATCTTCCATACATTTCCAAAATATTAGAGAAGGTTGTCTACAGTCAGTTGTTGCCCTTCTTAGAGGATCATGGTATCACTGAGCTGTTCCAGTCCGGTTTTAAAGCCCTCCACAGCACAGAGTCAGCGCTTCTAAAAGTTTTTAACGATATCCTCCTGTCCACTGATTCTGGTAAATATGTTGTCCTGGTGCTTTTAGATCTGTCTGCTGCGTTCCACGCCACCTTAATCACTCGTCTTGAGAACTGTGTGGGCATTAAGGGCGCCGCCCTCAACTGGTTCCGGTCGTACCTAACCGACAGGAGTTTTTGTGTAAAAGTAGACAGTTTTATGTCGTCCACAGCTCCTTTACCACATGGGGTCCCCCAGGGCTCAATCCTTGCCCCAATTTTATTTGCGCTTTACCTTCTCCCCCTTGGTTCTATTTTTAGGAAGTACAGTATTGCATTTCATTTTTACGCCGATGATTGCCAGATTTATTTTCCCATGGCACAAAATAACACGGTTCAACGTCTTATTGACTGCCTGCACGACATCAAAGTCTGGCTTTCAGCTAACTTCCTGAGCCTAAATGAAGATAAAACAGAAGTTATGTTGTTCGGTCCAAGTCGCTCCACCTCCCCCAACGTTGACCTCGGCACTCTGACCCCGTATCTCAGCGACTCTGTCACAAACCTGGGGGTAAAGTTCCACTCAGATTTTAAATTCGAAAAACAAATCAGCAGCGTCGTACAAAAAAGCTTTTATCAATTACACCAAATAGCGAAAGTGAAACCGCTTCTATCAGGACATGATCTTGAGAAATTAATCCACGCCTTTATCTCGACTCGTCTTGACTACTGTAATGCCCTGTATGTAGGCATTAGCCAGGCCTGCAGCTCGTGCAGAACTCTGCTGCTCGTCTGCTAACACAGACCCGCAGACGTGAGCACATCACCCCTATTTTAGCGTCCCTTCACTGGCTCCCTGTGCGTTATCGAATCAATTTTAAACTCCTTTTATTTGTTTTTAAATGTCTAAACAACCTCGCGCCAACCTATCTCTCAGACCTCCTTCAGCCTTACTGCCCCACCCGATCCTTAAGATCAGCCGATCAGCTGCTGTTGACGGTCCCTGACACAAGGCTGAAGCTTAGAGGTGACAGAGCTTTCGCCGTTGCTGCTCCCAAGCTCTGGAACGACCTACCCCTGAGTGTTAGACAAGCCTCCTCTCTTCCTGTTTTTAAATCTCTCTTAAAAACATACTTTTATTCCATGGCTTTTAACACTGAGTGATATCCATCCTGCAATGGCGCCCCATAATACACCTGCTGTGATCCTGTTTTTATGTTTTTATTTATTCTATTTTTATTTATTTTTTTATCGTATTCTGTTTGTGTTGTGTTGTATTTGCTCGGTACTCGTTTTATCTTTTAACCTGTTCATTGTACAGCACTTTGGCTACCCCTGTGGTAAATTTTAAATGTGCTTTATAAATAAAGTTGATTTGATTTGATTTGATTTGATATGTTATAGTTATTTGAATGACTCTTACCATAATATGTTACGTTAACATACCAGTTGGTTATTTATGCCTCATATAACGTACACTTATTCAGCCTGTTGTTCACTATTCTTCATTTATTTTAAATTGCCTTTCAAATGTCTATTCTTGCTGTTGGCTTTTATCAAATACATTTCCCCCCCAAAAATGCGACTTATACTCCAGTGCGACTTATGTTTTTTTCCTTCTTTATTATGCATTTTCGGCCGGTGCGACTTATACTCCGAAAAATACGGTATTTACATTGTAGATTGTCACATCAAAACTATGAATGAACACATGTGGAGTTATGTACTTAACAAAAAAAAGGTGAAATAACTGAAAACATGTTTTATATTCTAGCTTCTTCAAAATAGCCACCCTTTGCTCTGATTACTGCTTTGCACACTCCTGGCATTCTCTCGATGAGCTTTAAGCACACCTGTGAAGTGAACACCATTTCAGGTGACTACCTCTTGAAACTCATCGAGAATGCCAAGAGTGTAGGGGTGTAACGGTACACACAAATTTCGGTCCGGTACGTACCTCGGTTTAGAGGTCAGGGTTCGGTTCTTTTTCGGTACAGTAAGAAAACAACAAAATATAAATTTTGGGGTTATTTATTTACAAAATTTACAAAATCTTGCACCAAAAATATTTTTCTTAGTGTAATATTTGATGTGAAGTAATGGGAACCTTGGATAGGTCAATAATTCATAATAACATTGATTTTGATTCAATATTATGTTTTGAGCAATGACAGTTTGAAAAAAAAAAAAAAAACAGCTTTGTTTTATTAGTCAACGTTGCAACTTTTTCTAAATTACATTTAACCTTTAAGCTTTTTTATTCCACTTTTTGTTTATTTTAATAGTATTTTTAGAATGTGCCGTGGGCCTTTAAAACATTAGCTGTGGGCCGCAAATGGCCTCCGGGGCACACTTTTGACACCCCTGCTATAGATAATAAAAAATTAAATGTGATAAATCTATGGATAAAAAGCAGAGCCTGGCGACGCATGCGCGTTTATCATAACTCTCTCTCTCTCTCTGTCTCTGCCCCTCCCTCACCAATGCTGCTGTTTGTTTTGTTTTTAACCCCTTCTTAACCCTGAACGTACATTGAAAATACACGCAACCCTAACTCAAAATGCCGGACATTTGAGGCATTTAAGAAACTCCGCCCTGACAGCTCCGCAAAAGAGGACATGTCCGGTGAAAAGAGGACGTATGGTCAGTCTATCCTAGCCCGTTAGCTGCTAGCATGCCGTGTGTTGTGCCTCGGTGTGCATTGTTTACACAACGTGCGTTACGCTACTTCAGTGACGTGCGGTGAGGTTCATGACTGGTGAGGCACTGACTTCATCACAGTCAGATTTGCAAACAAATGAACCCTAAAGAGTATCTTATTCACCATTTGATTGGCAGCAGTTAACGGGTTATGTTTAAAAGCTCATACCAGCATTCTTCCCTGCTTGGCACTCAGCATCAAGGCTTGGAATTGGGGGTTAAATCACCAAAAATTATTCCTGGGCGCAGGTGTACCTAATGTTGTGGCCCTGCAGTCATTCACAACTCCTCCAACACGAACATTATTGTTTTTGCACTTTTTGGCTTCTTATGAAATAACTTTTTTAAATAGATTCAATCTTGCACGTGGAAAGTTTAAGTGTGGGCTTTAGTTGATATAACAATTCTACGGCGGGGGTGCAGGAGGCGGGGCTACTGGAGCCTCAGCCAGTGCGTCTTTTGCAGCCGTTTTATGATCGCTCAGCACAAGAAATACGTTACACACATACAGTTGTTGACAAAATACACTGTACATTATATACCTCAGCTAACTAAACTATGGAAATGTATAATAGAATTCATATAGCAATACGGTCTCACTGCACAGCAGGCCAGCAGTTAGCCGAGTCCGTCCATGTTGAGGCACTGAGTGACGTGCCTCAACTGGCTGCTGTTCACCGCACCGTCTCTTCTCAGTATTTGAACGGCAAATGTGAAAATTCAGCGATTTTGAATAAAAATAATCTAAAACTGGTGAAGTTAAATGGAAAATAACGTTATAGTATAATCACTGCATACATATAACAATTTAATTAATTTTTTTTCTTCTTACATTTTTTTTCTTTCCGCCTCACCTGCCTCTAGTGACTGCACGTCACTGCGCTACTTAATATGTCCGTGTGGAAACTCGCTTCGGTACACCTACGAACCGAACCGGAACCCCCGTACCGAAACGGTTCAATACAAATACACGTACCGTTACACCCCTACAAAAAAGTTGTATTTTATTTACCAATTACACAACGTGCCAACTTCACTGCTTTTGGGTTTTGTATTTAGCTTAAAGGGGTCACAGATTGGGCTCCACAAATTCAGTGAGCAGATGTGATATCTCTCTTTTGGTTTTATTTTGGGAATAATTCTACTTCCTTTTTTTTGCTGCGCTACATTTGATTCATATTTGATGATGGTGTTTACTCGAATTAGTTTGATACTGCGCGTGGGTACTTGTGAACAGATGGCTTGACCATTCCTGCCGCATCTCCTCCCTCACGAGGCCGATTCCGCATTCACAAAGCCGACGTTAGACGGCAGCCATTCCTCACCGGGGTTGAGAGTCGGGCCACTCCTGCCTTGGGAGCCCACAGGACGATGTTTGTCTGTGCAGTGAAAAGGAATAAAAGGGAAGAGGAGCGGCTCCCTCCAATGGGCTGTGTCTGGTGTGGGCCTACCCTGCGGTGAGGCAAGGTTATTCACATGAAAGATGGTGTTGAGATCAGTGAGCCCTGCCTTGCTTCGCGTGGATGTCCGGCGAATGCCTCGCGCCGCGTGATTTATGAGCGTGCGTGATATCTGCGCTTGCCGCATGAATAAACCATGCGGTCGGAATTAAGCTCCCGTTAAACGACGCTCACCACTTTCCCCGGAGCCTCACCCTCCAAGTGAAGCTCCCTGTCAGGAAAGTTGTGCTGTTGTCTTATGGAACTTTCATTAGGCCGCTTGTCGATGGCTGCCGGCAACATCTTCTCTCAGCTACCTCTAAAGTTGGATTGTATTATGTTCAGAGGTGGGTAGTAACGCGTTACATTTACTCCGTTACATCTACTTGAGTAACTTTTGGGATAAATTGTACTTCTAAGAGTAGTTTTAATGCAACATACTTTTACTTTTACTTGAGTATATTTATAGAGAAGAAACGCTACTTTTACTCCGCTACTTTTATCTACATTCAGCTCGCTACTCGCTACTAATTTTTATCGATCTGTTAATGCACGCTTTGTTTGTTTTGGTCTGTCAGACAGACCTTCATAGTGCCTGCGTTTCAACAAATACAGTCACTGGTGACGTTCACTCCGTTCCACCAATCAGATGCAGTCACTGGTGACGTTGGACCAATCAAACAGAGCCAGGCGGTCACATGACCTGACTTAAACAAGTTGAAAAACTTATTGGGGTGTTACCATTTAGTGGTCAATTGTACGGAATATGTACTGTACTGTGCAAACTACTAATAAAAGTTCCAATCAATCAATCCAAAGTGTGAAGGAAAAAAGACCCTTTTTTATTTCAACCGTACATCCCGTCAAAAGCCTAAAGACTGACTGCACAGTTCCTGTCTTCACAATAAAAGTGCCGCTCCATCGCGCCTGCGCTTTCAAAACAAGAGTCTTCGAAAGCCAGCGTAAACAAGCTAGCAAGCTACGGAGTTTGCCGCCAATGTATTTCTTGTAAAGTGTATAAAAACGAATATGGAAGCTGGACAAATAAGATGCCAAAAACCAACAACTTTCATGTGGTATTAGACAGAAAGGAGGAACTTTTTTTCTCCTCCATTTGAAAACGTGGACGTTATCATCCCTACTGTCTGATTCCAATCAATGCAAGTCATCAGAATCAGGTAATACACCAACTTATATTCTTGTCTTCATGAAAGAAAGGAATCTATATGTGTTAAACATGCATGTATATTCATTAAAACACCTTTAACATGTAAACAAAAACGGCAAAATAAATAAATATAAAAGATATACTGTATATATCAATGTATGTGTATGTATATATATATATATATACGTGTATACAGGTAAAAGCCAGTAAATTAGAATATTTTGAAAAACTTGATTTATTTCAGTAATTGCATTCAAAAGGTGTAACTTGTACATTATATTTATTCATTGCACACAGACTGATGCATTCAAATGCTTATTTCATTTAATTTTGATGATTTGAAGTGGCAACAAATGAAAATCCAAAATTCCGTGTGTCACAAAATTAGAATATTACTTAAGGCTAATACAAAAAAGGGATTTTTAGAAATGTTGGCCAACTGAAAAGTATGAAAATGAAAAATATGAGCATGTACAATACTCAATACTTGGTTGGAGCTCCTTTTGCCTCAATTACTGCGTTAATGCGGCGTGGCATGGAGTCGATGAGTTTCTGGCACTGCTCAGGTGTTATGAGAGCCCAGGTTGCTCTGATAGTGGCCTTCAACTCTTCTGCGTTTTTGGGTCTGGCATTCTGCATCTTCCTTTTCACAATACCCCACAGATTTTCTATGGGGCTAAGGTCAGGGGAGTTGGCGGGCCAATTTAGAACAGAAATACCATGGTCCGTAAACCAGGCACGGGTAGATTTTGCGCTGTGTGCAGGCGCCAAGTCCTGTTGGAACTTGAAATCTCCATCTCCATAGAGCAGGTCAGCAGCAGGAAGCATGAAGTGCTCTAAAACTTGCTGGTAGACGGCTGCGTTGACCCTGGATCTCAGGAAACAGAGTGGACCGACACCAGCAGATGACATGGCACCCCAAACCATCACTGATGGTGGAAACTTTACACTAGACTTCAGGCAACGTGGATCCTGTGCCTCTCCTGTCTTCCTCCAGACTCTGGGACCTCGATTTCCAAAGGAAATGCAAAATTTGCATGGTTGGGTGATGGTTTGGGGTGCCATGTCATCTGCTGGTGTCGGTCCACTGTGTTTCCTGAGATCCAGGGTCAACGCAGCCGTCTACCAGCAAGTTTTAGAGCACTTCATGCTTCCTGCTGCTGACCTGCTCTATGGAGATGGAGATTTCAAGTTCCAACAGGACTTGGCGCCTGCACACAGCGCAAAATCTACCCGTGCCTGGTTTACGGACCATGGTATTTCTGTTCTAAATTGGCCCGCCAACTCCCCTGACCTTAGCCCCATAGAAAATCTGTGGGGTATTGTGAAAAGGAAGATGCAGAATGCCAGACCCAAAAACGCAGAAGAGTTGAAGGCCACTATCAGAGCAACCTGGGCTCTCATAACACCTGAGCAGTGCCAGAAACTCATCGACTCCATGCCACGCCGCATTAACGCAGCAATTGAGGCAAAAGGAGCTCCAACCAAGTATTGAGTATTGTACATGCTCATATTTTTCATTTTCATACTTTTCAGTTGGCCAACATTTCTAAAAATCCCTTTTTTGTATTAGCCTTAAGTAATATTCTAATTTTGTGACACACGGAATTTTGGATTTTCATTTGTTGCCACTTCAAATCATCAAAATTAAATGAAATAAACATTTGAATGCATCAGTCTGTGTGCAATGAATGCAATTACTGAAATAAATCAAGTTTTTCAAAATATTCTAATTTACTGGCTTTTACCTGTGTGTGTGTGTGTGTATATATATATGTGTGTGTATATATATATATATATATATATATTGCATGTAGTAATCAGTTGTTGACAGATGTATAGCACCAGCAGTGCAGCTTCAGCACGCGGCGGGAATCAATTTTTGGCAGGTGCCACCCTGCAAAAATGTAATTCCCCCCCTGCCCCCCCCACCCCCCTGAAATGTTTTTCTGCAGCCGGGTGTGCGTGACTCTATTGCCAACATGGCCACCAGACACAACTAGTCATGTTTCTCCCTTTACCAGTTTGATGGCCAGTTGCATCAGATGTGAGAGATGACATCACATGTGTAAGCAGGACAGTATTGACAGTAGAGTTGTACGTCATACCGGTTTTAATATAGTACTGCAATACTAATTAATCATATTCGGTACTATACCGCCTCTGAAAAGTACCGGGCCCCCCACACGCACCTGTCATCGTGTAATTGCTGGTTTACCAGCACACAAGCATGTTCGGCAGCGCACAATCACAGAGTACTTACAAGCAGACACAGTGTGTAGACAGAAAAGGTGCATTTTGGCTTAAAAACTAACAATAAAGGTGAAGTTATAACACTGAAACACCCTCAGGAAGAGGTGCTTTAAGACATGGCTAGCTAGCTAGCGGCTTAAGTCCAGCTGCAGTCTGCAGTGTTTTAGCTACTTCTAAATCACTAATCCTCGTCACCATGGCGACAAATAAAGTAAGTTTCTTACAAGTATCATCACTGCAGGACAAGGAATAGCTAAACATGCTTCACTACACACCTTAGCTCACCCCCGTCACAATGTAAACAAGCGCCATTGGTGGATCTACACCTGACATCCACTGTAATGATACCAAGTACAGGGGCTACAAGTCGATACTACAATGATTACGTCGATATTTTTTGGCATCACAACAAAAAAATTTATATCCTGTTTATAAACTCAGGAAATACATCCCTGGACTAGAGATGTCCGATAATGGCTTTTTTTGCCGATATCCGATATTGTCCAACTCTTAACTACCGATTCTGATATCAAGCGATACCGATATATACAGTCGTGGAATTAACACATTATTATGCCTCATTTTGTTGTGATGCCCCGCTGGATGCATTAAACAATGTAACAAGGTTTTCCAAAATAAATCAACTCAAGTTATGGAAAAAAAATGCCAACATGGCACTGCCATATTTATTATTGAAGTCACAAAGTGCATTATTTTTTTTTAACATGCCTCAAAACAGCAGCTTGGAATTTGGGACATGCTCTCCCTGAGAGAGCATGGGGAGGTTGATGTGGGGGGATAGGGGGTTGCATATTGTAGCGTCCCGGAAGAGTTAGTGCTGCAAGGGATTCTGGGTATTTGTTCTGTTGTGTTTAAAAAAATATATCACTCTTGAATCAACACAGTAGTTAATACTATGATCAATGTTAATTAAAATAATAAATGTGGGATATAAATAATAATGGAAGTATAATTGTTTGTATATAGTATATACATTGGAACAAAAGTTTAACACACGTATAAGGATATTTCACATGCCTTTACTGTGTATATAATTGAACAGTGTTTATATTGTGTATAATGTGTATTTATAATATGTTGTACAAAAGAAATTTCATAATTTTCGGAAGTTCATCTTGTACTTGACATTGTTTATCGGGTTAGGCGCAATAAGTGTTCAACTTCAGCCTAAACCCTTTCGGTCTGCAACATTTTCATTTTCAATCTATGAATGTACAACTGTTTGTTTATTTTGTTGACCATTGACCGAGGAATAATAAACTAAACTAAATGTATGTTGTGTTACGGTGCGGATGTTCTCCCGAAATGTGTTTGTCATTCTTGTTTGGTGTGGGTTCACAGTGTGGCGCATATTTGTAACAGTGTTAAAGTTGTTTATACGGCCACCCTCAGTGTGACCTGTATGGCTGTTGACCAAATACGCGTTGCATTCACTTGTGTATGTGAAAAGCCGTAGATATTATGTGACTGGGCCGGCACGCAAAGGCAGTGCCTTTAAGGTTTATTGGCGCTCTGTACTTCTCCCTACATCCGTGTACACAGCGGCGTTTTAAAAAGTCATACATTTTACTTTTTTGAAACTGAGTGTAGATAGAACATGTTAAAACAGAAAATAAGCAGATATTAACAGTAAATGAACAAGTAGATTAATAATCCATTTTTTACAGCTTGTCCTTTATAATGTGCATACCTGCCAACTACTCCGGTTTTCCCGTAATTAGTACGGTTTTCATCTACCTATTCCGGGTTACGGTTGCAGTGATAAAAAATCCGGTTTTTCATTAATTAAAAAAAAAATTTTTTTTTTAAGTTTTATTCACGAAATCGCGTAACAACAATGACAATCGACACTGCTTCCCGTAACTTCCTATCGAGCCATTCCGAATGCCATGCGCGAGGCTATTTATAGCACCGCTGCCAAGCACGAGGCACCAGTTGCCATTGTTTCCAAACGAGCGAACGATCATGGAATCAGCCGGAGAAAAATCGCAAACGAGTCTTAAACCGAAAAGAAAACTGCAGTCATTCCGTGGAGAATATTCAAAAGCCTATCCGGGAATAATTATCCGTTCCAAAAAGGGTGAAAACTACGCGAATTGCACCTTGTGCAGACAAGATTTTTCGATCGGACACGGAGGAATTAGCGATGTAAAAGACCACGTTGGGACAAAAAACCACGAGTCTAATGCCGTTGCTAGCGATACAAGTGGAAAACTTTCAACGTTTTTCGTCGCCCAAACAGATTCTTTGGATGTGATAAATGCCGGAGTTTTATTTACGGAGGCAATAATTGAGCAAACAAAAAGGTAATGACACCAATGTTATCTATTGGAATTGTTTAGTACTGTTATACTGTTAAAAAAGTGTTTATACTATTTATGCTTTCAAGTCCAAGTTGAAGAAATCTTGTTAAATGTTGACAGCATAACTACCAAAATACAGAAGTATGTCCTTAATATTTTTGCAGTGCTATTTCTGTTGAAAAGTTCAAATGATTACATTAGAGATGTGATGTGCCACTTTTCAAGTGTCTGATGGCTTCAATTAATTTTCATAAATTTTTCATATTTTGAATTCTTTTGAAAGGCTTACAAAAAAACTACATTTGAATTGTAATTCCATGCTATTGACAGGACTATTAATTTGAATGAAGTTAGCTTACCATGTTTACAGTATGATAATTGTGATAGAAATGTGAATTTTAGGCACAGAATATTTTTTACAATTGAACAAGGCAGTAGATTATACAAGCTTGGACAGAAAGTTAATAATGACACCATTTTTTTTTTTTAATGGAATTGTTTAGTACTGTTTTACCATTTGTTTACTGTAAAAAGTGTTTATACTTTCAATTAACAAATTGAAGTCTTGTGAAAGGTTGACAGGATAACTGGCATTAACTGTCAAAATAATTTCAAACTATTAAAGTTAGCTTACAGAATAAACATGTCAATCAACCCATATGATTTTTGCTGTAATATTTTTGTTTTGAAAAGTCACTGTGACTGATAGAAAAGTGATGGTTTTAGCAACATTTTAACCTGTCTGAATGCTAATAATCATTTTGCGTCGGGGGGCGAACCTGAACCCCCCACCAGGACTTTGTCCTGGACCTACCGGGGCCTGCGGCCCCTGGACCCTGGCTACTAGGTTTTTCTGATTTCAAAAGTTGGCAGGTATGCAGACTCAATATGTATAGGTCGCACTGGACTGTAAGCCACAGGTATATACTGGTAGAATATTTAGTAAATATTTATTTACATACCTTAATTGTTTCCAAATGGTGTCTGTAACAGGGCAGTAGTACGGCTGGCCAAGCAAACCCTGAAACCCCCACCAGGACTTTGTCCTGGACCTACCGGGGCCTGCGGCCCCTGGACCCTGGCTACTAGGTTTTTCTGATTTCAAAAGTTGGCGGGTATGAATGTGTACAAAATAATAGGTGTATAAATGACACAATATGTTACTGCATACGTCAGCAGCTAAATTAGGAGTCTTTGTTTGTTTACTTACTATTAAAATTTAGTATGTTCACTATTTTATTTAAGGACAAACTTGCAATAAGAAAACATATGTAAGATTTTTTGTTAAAATAAAGGCAAAAATTAAATTTTTTGTCCCT